>NW_020217208.1:0-2186 GCF_003070985.1 Temnothorax curvispinosus | reverse complement strand
TCAATCTCTCTCTCTCTCTCTCTCTCTCTCTCTCTCTCTCTCTCTCTGCAGAAGCAGACGTGTGAAACATCGCTCCGTAAAAGTGTGAATTTTGTCCATTCATTCATTCATTCTCATCGCTGTCCCTCTCTCTCTCTTTGGATCGATTGTAAGATAACGCAAAATGTTATGACACAAAGTCGTACCTATGATGCCTAATCGGCGATTATTTGTTATGCTTGAATGCTTTCTTTATTTTCTCTGTCGACATACATATAAAGAAATCGGCTCTTGTGATCTCGATATTAAAGGCGCGCGACAGCGATCCAATCACTCCGCGGTTCCCTTTGTTGTATTGTCACCCGAACCGACGGAAAATAAACAATACGCCGACTAAACCGTTTGAAGTCCGAGCATATATAAGAGCGAACCGTACGAGCGCAGTCAGTTGATCCACGAAAGTCTCACGAACAACAGCCATTCTCTATTAAGTATAAATAAAGTTTACACGAAACTGCAGTGTGAATATTCCATGTTATCCACATTGAACACGAAACATTGGTGCCTCCTGTGAGGTGTGAAAGATCTTAAGCGTTCGGACTGCCTGCAGTACGGATTACTTGTAAGGTGATTTACGAGAATCTTTGGCGTACGTTTTACCAAGAACCTCTGGTGAATCGAAAAAGGAAGAACTACGATACGAGGGCCGGCTCAACCCGATCAGATGCGGTGAGCGTATATTAGACCGGGAGCCCGTAACACTAAATTTGTGTCAAATCTTATTCATCGTAAAACCCTATATATTCGATAGAGTACATCCTTCTAATATTGAAAAGTCATTTTTTACACCTGGAGGGTGGGACAACCCCTGCGGGAGAGTGAAAAAAAAGCAGAGGGTATGTCAAATTTTATTCACCTTAAAACTTATTTGTGCTAGTTAGTTTTTAATAAATAATTTATGAAAAAACGTTTCTTACACCTGGCAAGCGGGACAAAATTGTTCTTACAGGTTGTAAACAATGTAATATTTCACGAGGGTGATGTCAAATATTATTCACTTTGAAATTTATATGAGAGGTAAGTTTGAACTATAAATAATACGAAAAAAAAATTCTTACGGCTTGAACGCGGACCAAACGAGTTCTTACACTGCTTTGAAACTAAAAATTAAGAACGCCCACGACGCTCTTTTGCTGCAGTGCACGCACGGTAATTTTCCTTTAATGTAGTATGTTAGTATATAAATCAGGTTTATCACTTACGAACATGCAAAATAGATGGACAATAAAATGTGGAATAATTTTTCATTGTATATTATTCATTTTTTTATTAAAGTAATACGTATAATATATAAAATCAAATATTCTGAATCTCATCGTCACTGTCTGAATCCTCAGAGAAGGAGTTCAAATTTATATCTGAATAATTTAATTCTAAGTCGTCCATAGAATGACCGATTTCATCGTCATCCATTTCCAATAAAAAATTTATTCAGACTTTTTGTAATGTCACCGAGTTGAACATTGACACCTCAATTGTAGCGTTCGAAGAGTATGTATGTAAAATTTACGGTTATTGTAAACTGAAATGTATTAATGAAGCGAGAGTCGCGGCTTTTTGTAAAACTTACAAATTAAGTGATAAAGAGAACATTTTCAAAATGACGAAAAAAAACTTTGATGGGTCAGTGCTACCTCCTAGCAAAGCAGAATTAAAACAACACATTCTGAGATCCATCTATATCGCAAACATTTGGCGAAACGCGCACAGACAATAGATAAATCATCTCATGATGAAAGACTTTGGTTGGAAATTAGAGGAGGACACATGCTCCTTCAAATGGTTTGAAGGCGATCAAATGCCAATAAGTATCGACGACATCTTGTGGAGAATCCAAATGAAGAAAATGAAGGTATTGTATTGTTATTTAAAATTAATTCCTCTACAATTCTTAGCAAATATTCATGAATTATGTAATTTCAGATCAATCAGAGGAAATGGATGACGATAAAATTGGTCATTCTATGGACGACTTAGAATTAAATTATTCAGATATAAATTTCAACTCCTCCTCTTAGTCCAAGAGCCGGCTGCACAAAACCCTCCCTCATCGAACATCCGGCTGAATTTTATTCGAATAGATAGCTTTTTTAGTGGTTAACCCTGTGCCGGGTTTTATATGCCCTGAAACTTGACCAAAGTGTTAA
>NW_020217207.1:0-1096 GCF_003070985.1 Temnothorax curvispinosus | reverse complement strand
GCCATATTTGTTTCCACTTTTCGTATATTGGTTTCACCCCTATGGAGGCGAGCATTTGACGGGGACATCCGACCGATTCTCCGCTGCTCACGGATCCCGAAATCCCACAGTCGAACAACCAGGAGGCAGAGAGTGTTCTCTGCCTCTGCCAAGTGAAGTATCTAGGCGGTTGACTCAAACTTTCATCCACACACCTGTGACACCGGAGTGAACCAGGGTAAGAGAGTTCATTTCTTACTCGCCAAGGGTCTTGGCCACCCGGTGCCGCCTTCCGCCTACACGATTCGATGCGCCAGAAGATAGAGAGTACTTCTCTATCTCCGCTAAGGGTCTTAGCCGCTCGATATCGCGTCTAATCACGCTCCAGCGCCGCGCGTGCTTACCGCCAACGCTATCCAAACTTGCGGTACCGCGTCGTCCACACCGTGATCGTACACCGTGCCTCAGCGAGCCCGCGCGCCCACCGATCTGCGAACTCCGCGATCTCTCTATATACCACCGCCACCGTGACCACGTCCGCGATCTATTGTATATATCCGTTTCCTCCGCGATCTCTGTATATCACCGCCGTCGTAAGCACGTCCGCGATCTATTGTATATATCCGTTTACTTCGCGATCTCTGTACATCACCGCCGTCGTAATCACGTCCGCGATCTATTGTATGTATCTGCTTACTCCGCGATCGTTGTATACCGCCGCCAGCATAACGGCGATCTTTTGTACCGTCTTCGCGATTACCTCGATGTATTCACGTTAACTGAATAAAACCTTATTTCGTTTTGTTGTATTTTAATCGAGTCTTGTGTCTTCCTCCGTGCCTACTCCGAACCCTGACCAGCCGCGAGCTAGGTCCGCGCTTCGGATCTAGGTTGTTTTAAGGAAAAGGGACGAGAGTGAGGAGAGAGGGGATATCGCGTACAAGAAAAAATGGTGGTATGAAGATAATGAAGAGAACAATGAAGAAAAAAGAAGGAAGAACATAATAATCAGGGGGGGAGAAAGAGAGAGAAAGAGAGAGAGAGAGAGAGAGAGAGAGAGAGACATTTTTGATTGATTGATGTGGTTTATTTAGCCTCAGCGGCTACTTTAACAATA
>NW_020217206.1:0-2011 GCF_003070985.1 Temnothorax curvispinosus | reverse complement strand
GCATAACAATTTAAACTTAAAAAGTTATCTGTTAAAGTATACATTCTATTATTTTTTATCCAGTTGCGCCAAATTCGTATTATAAACACAGAGTACCATAATTTAGAAAGCCTTTCCAAAGGTGTTAAATAAGGATCAGTGTATGACAGTATTATATAATTTAGTAATTTTAAATATAACACGGTACCCTCCGAATTAGAAATATGATTAAGTAATAATTTCCGAACATGTTCTTGTGATATTTTGTTAGCAGATTCAAAATTCATTTTGTCCTTAGGTTCAATATCGGACAAAGATAACAAATGCTTGTCCTTGGATACAATATTTATCAGTATTTTTAAATGACTTACAGAAATATGTGTGTTTCCGAACGGTAGCAGAATAGAGGGTTTTAATAATCTGTTTCTAAGTTTTGTAGCTATGTGTATGGTATCTTGTACAAAATAATTGTCAGTATATATAGCATTGAACCAAGGCCAATTTGAGGTAAATTTTGGATGTGCTGTATTGCATACTTGTGAAATTCCTAAACGTGTTTCTATGCGCATTGCTTTTAATAAACGAGGGTCTCCATCTGATGAAAATCCGAGTACAGTTATTCCAAATGCAGCTAGTTCTTTAAGAATAAATTTCCAGCGTTTAGTAACATTCTGTGAGGTAAACTTATTATCAGTACAAAATAATGACAGACAAAATTGACCAGAATGTTCTGCAATGGGTTGTGCCATAATGGTATAAACTAATGAGGCAGTCTTTCCTTCATTGAAATGACGTTCAATTTCCTTCGCTGATCTGGCCAGAAATGAATACGATACAGGCATTCCATGCTCATTAAGTGGTAAAACTAATCCTACTAACTGATTTGTTGAGGGATCATATTGAATTTTACCAGTTATTCTTGTAGCAACTTCCGAGATCCATACAATAGAAGGCAAGTTTTTTTCACGTAGGTAAGATTTCAATTGATCACAACGTAATTCTCCCTTAACTATTTTTTGTCCATTTTTTTGCAAATATCTACTTACAGATGTAGGAGAAGGTAATGGAAGATTCTTATACAGTGTTTCGTATAGTAATCTCCCTCCAAGCATAAATATATATGTTGAAAATAACTTGAGTGTCTTACTGTATCTAGAACCGGTATTTGACTTTCGATTTGACACGTTTACATTCTTTTCAGCAGAATCAATTAATATTTGTAATAAAAAAGTATTTTTTTTATCATAATTTTCTCTAACATTTTCTCCCGAGTTTTCTTCTTGAATTAATAAAGCATTCTTTAAACATATTTCTAACTCTTTATTTTTTTGTAAAATTAAGTCAATGTCATTTAAAATTTTAAAAAATTGCGGTATTCGAGTTTGGTTTTTTGCAATAAATCTATAACGTAATCTCTGTGCCTTGTAGAATCGAGATCTTTTGTCCTTGCGTTTTATAATTTTGTCTTTCAAGTTATTGGCGCGCGATGGTGAGGGTGTTTTTCTGAAGCAATATGCGCCTCGATTACTCCAAGAAGTTATTCCCCCGAACTCCGTTTCAGAGATGTTCACCGGTTCATCGTCTTCAAGCTGATTTTGCGAGTGATTTTGTGGAGAGGATTGCAATAAAAAGTTCTCAAGAGGCATTTGCTTTGTCTTCTCAGTAGGATTGTTACTGATGTGTATCGGTGTATCACGAGGATTACCCGCATTGGAAAAATGAGATTTGAAGTGCCTCTCAAATTTGATTTTACCCATCTCATTTTTCCTTGTTTCCCATATTCGAGTTTATGGGCTTTTGTCTTTTTCTGACATATAGGGCAAATAATATTAGCCCCGACTTTTTAGCAACATAGTCAGAGCTCTCTGAATCATCCTTTATTCCTTCTTCAATGATGGTTATTTCTATAGAAGCAGACGAAAATTTCTCAACAACTTGCTTCTCGACTTCTTTACTTACCTGTAAATAATAAATAATTTTAGGAAATTGAATTTAACATTATTTTAATTTAGATTATTATTACGTAGTTACA
>NW_020217205.1:423-3013 GCF_003070985.1 Temnothorax curvispinosus | reverse complement strand
GCGATTATTAACGTTGAAGGATACTGAATCTGATCGCACCGATGCGTGGTGGGAATTTTTTTTTCAAAACGCATCGTTTTATCAATGACATTTGTGAAAGCGTTCGATCAACGCTTACGCAATCAATTTATGGTAATAAAAAGTCTTCTTTGTGAACGAGTAAAAATATTGACAGCGACGAATGGTCGTTTTTTTGCATACAAATTTACGACGGACTCGTAAAAATCCGACGACACGCAATCGCGCTACTGTAAACATCTACAACGGAGTGAATCATCCGATCTACGCGGCACGTGCGGAAACGGCGGGGAAAAACGCGCAACGAGCCGATCGCGCGATTGACGTCGCGGTCGCGAGTCGCCAAGTCTCGCCTCGGGAGCGATCTTCTCTGCGGGAAAACGCGCGGAAAAGGAGAGGAAAGCCTCGCAAGGGCCGTGTCATGCCCGGCCACGTAGCGACTCCGCTCCGGGAATCTGTCCCGGGGTGGAAGGGTGCCTCGGCGGGAACGAGCGGGAACGATCGCACCTACCATTCTACGCGCGTGTTATGACTTTTCGACGAGGATCGCGCGCCACGCTGTCTCTCGTTAGTCTCGCCCTCGGGGTCTCTCGCGTCTCGCCACCAGCCACCACCTCGCGCGAGCTCTCGCCCACCGACAGCCTGCACGTCCAGAGTGAAGTTGCCGCCGCGCGGCCGCGCGCTGAAGCTGGCCGCGGGCCGGCCGCGCCGGCGCGGCGCGCCAACGTCGCGCGGGGAGAATCCCTAGAATCCCTAGCCGCGTCGCGGCGCCCTCGCGGACCTCGCGCCCTCTCGACGAGGACGAGACTGGACGAGACGCGGTAAAAAGAGAAAAAAACAATCTCGCGGACAGGAAGTCGATCGAATCCGACGACGGAGGCTCGGGAATAACCGAGGACTCCCGGCGATTTCTCCGTATTTATCGCGAATCGCAAAAATTTGGTCGATCGGTGCCGTCGGTCGCGGCGACGACGGCGATTACGGGCTCGTCTCGCGGACGGGCGAGCGCGTTTCGAAGATGGCGCCGCTCCTGGCCCTCGTCGGCCGACCGGAAGTGCAGTCTCGTTGAGGGACGAAAGGCGATTCTCTCGGCCGACCGAACGTCGGACGTCCGTCGTCTCGCGGAGCCGGAAAAATCGCGCGACGCCGATCGCGCGCGGTGGCGGAGCGGTCCGCGTCGGCACGCGGACCCTAGGAACTCGCGCGACGGTCGC
Source organism: Temnothorax curvispinosus (assembly GCF_003070985.1). NCBI lineage: Eukaryota > Metazoa > Arthropoda > Insecta > Hymenoptera > Formicidae > Temnothorax > Temnothorax curvispinosus. Next base: position 1,781 of record NW_020217205.1, on the reverse strand, counting down.
TCGGCTGACCAGACTTTTCCGAGCGAAAAAATATACCCCCCCGAAAAGGAAAATATCGTCCCACGTGGGGACTCGTTTAATTACAAGTTACGTTGTTTGGATATGCGTCTGTCCGGCTGATTTTTCACGCGGAAGCATGGTGCAGGTGAGTGGCGTGCCGTCCGCGCGTTATCGCCGCGTAATTCGGCCGCGCCGCGCGGTATCCGCCGCGTTTTTCTGCCCGTGTCGCCGTCGGGAATTTTTGATTGTTTTTTTTTTTCCCTCCGCTGTCATCCATTAGTAAATAGGAAAGATGGCAGCAGATTATTGCGCTTTTTTCCCCGTGCCTTCGGTCCCGGGCGGACATTTTTCCCGGGGCACCGCAGCGGCCCGGGGCGAGTTTCTCGCCGTAATTACCGTCGAAATCGGCCGCCGAGCGCGTTTCCACGCACGGGATTCGCCGCGCCGACCGTTTTTCTGAATGAAACGCCGCGGTCACCGGGACGTACGCGATACCCGCCGCACTCGCCCACACGGGGCCGCCGCGTACCGCGCGAGACCCGCCGCTCGCGTGGGCGTTACGCGAGGAGAACGTCCCGGCGGTTTCGCCTCCGCTTAACCTATGCGCCTATGCGCGCGGGAAACGACCTGCGACAGTGCGACGTAAATAAACGCGACGCGACGCGCTCCGCGTGCCCCCGCGAGTATCCCGCACCCCGACGATGATCGTAAGACTCGGAGCCTCGGAGGGGACTATTGTTATTATGATTTTTTGACTGGTCTTTTTTAACGATTCGTTTCCTCTTCGCAGGCTATCGACGAGATGGAGCAGAGGGACCTGCCACAGGCGTTCCGCCTGCTGGGGGAGATGAACGCCAACGTCCTCCAGGTGAACCAGCTCGTGGACAACATGCTGGTACGCGTGAAGAACGGCGAGATCTCCACGGACAAGGGCCTCAGCTTCCTAGAGATGAAGTACCACATGCTGCTCTCGTATCTCATCAACCTGACCTACGTCGTCCTGAGAAAATGCTCCGGCGAGCGTATCGAGGGCGACCCGTCGATCGACCGTCTGATCGAGATCAGGACTGTCCTAGAGAAAATCCGACCAATAGACCACAAGCTTAAGTACCAAATAGATAAGCTCGTCAAGACGGCGGTGACCGGCACCATCAACAGCGACGATCCCAGCAACTTCAGGGCGAATCCCGACGCGTTGGTCGCCAAGTTTGACAGCGAGGACTCGGACAGCGATCAGGAGGAGGATGCGGATGGTGTCAAGTCAACGACGCAGCAGTCCAGGAAATCTAACGTTTACGTGCCGCCGAAACTCGCCGCGGTGCATTACGGTCAGTTTCTGATTTTGACAAAATTTTCAT
>NW_020217205.1:0-323 GCF_003070985.1 Temnothorax curvispinosus | reverse complement strand
GCGAGAGAGCTCGCAGACGCGTCGTGTCAAATACGGTGTTGCGGGAACTGAAGGAGGAGTATCTGGACGCGCCTGTGGAGGACAGCCAAGGTCTGGGCGAGAAGCGAGCGATTCTGGTGCGCGAGGACAAGCGGAAGACCGAGTACGAGGAGAATTATATGACGCGTTTGCCCGTCACCAAGCAGGAGAAGCATAGACGTCGCCAGATGACGACTCTGGGCACTCTCGGCGACGAGATCACCACTTTCGGGGAGTCATCCACCAAGACCGCTAAGAAGAGAAAAGCTCAGAGGAAGGGCAAAGCTAAAAAGAGTAAGAGACCT
>NW_020217204.1:0-1781 GCF_003070985.1 Temnothorax curvispinosus | reverse complement strand
GAAGAAATATTGCACACTTATTAGTATTGAATGACATGTTCTGAAAAAGAAAGAACAATTCTAAGAACGAAATTTTTTAACTTATTTTGAAGCAATACGTTATTTCCATTAAATTATTATGTTAATATATTCTTTTTACTATACATATATTTCTTTATTTTTATTATTATGATATACTTATATAAGGTATTTAGAAATTAATGCTGAATATATTTTTCTTTTATATACATATTTCTATACATCACTGAAATAATAATAAATATTCAATGTCACGTAATAATCAAGAAAGCGAAAAAAATCTTTTAATTATACATAATTGAATTTTTTATACGAGAAAGCCCGATGCATGATTGGTCATGGTTTGCCCGTCTCTTCTTGATTTCGAATGACTGACCATATTCATTTGTACCCATCTGAGTGCAAATGATTCATCTACGTTAATCTATTCCTACTTGGCCGCGAACGATTTGTCTGACCGTATTCGTCTGTTCCTACTTCAGCGCGAATGATTCGTATTCTTCGTGGAACAATTTGTGTGTCGGTGGGGGCGGGAGTGCTGAATCACGTCAGATTCTTTCCTCATTTTGACCTACAGTAGCAACTGATGTGCTCCAACAAATACCAGTGAATAGTTGCGTCGGTAAAGAACTTTATCGTTTTTCGATGTTGTTTCGAAACATCTCGGCTTTATCTCTCATATCGGGCACTTTCTTTGCGGCGCAATCCCGCGCGCATGGATATCCTCTCAGATACTGTTGGAATTTCTCTTTCTCTCTCTCTCTCTCTTCGTAGTAATGGATATCTCCGGTATTTATCTAGCAACGCGCTGCTGTATCGCCGATCAGAGACCGTTCAGATTTATGCAACGGCAACGTGACACATTCTGACATATTCCGACACCGCAAATCCATCGTGTATTTACACGAGCCTTCTATCACGTATACACTTGAATAAGTATTAGGGAGAATTATCGCATTCCCATTGGATTGATCTTGAAATGAGAAAGTTTGATTTATTAATAGCGGTAACATATTTTCTATATTTTCCATGTTTTCCAGAACAAAACAGATTTTTCGCTCGTAAGTTGCGATTAATGTCTAAATAATTTTTTGTCTGGCACAAATAATTTTTAAACAGTAGTTCTTTAGTGACCAATATATCCAACTTTATTATTTAATTATTTATACCAACATCTATTTTTTACATATATTCTTTATGATACGTAGTAAACGTAAAAACAATATTTTCTCTTCCTTCTCATGGAGCGCGTTCCAAAATTCATATTACATACGTGTGACTTAGAGCATAATGCGAACCTCGGCGGATTTGCCAGCCACATAAAAGCGAATTGTTACATCAGCATGATCTACCACGCCTGAACATAAACCCGACCGCGAGAAAGATCGCTTTTTAAATCCGTAGCGGATCCGCGATCCGGGAGCCGGCTCTATCTCGATGAAAGATGGAAGACGGATTGTTTTCCATTTTTCCCACCCACTGTGCTTTTTTCCCCTCTTATCTTCGTCGCTGGAGCGCGTGAGAAGGGAATTGTGTGCATGCGTTTTCAGCGATAACGAAATAATCGTTGGTGCCGGAACGTGGTGGCGTAACTTATGGCTTGTCGATTTATCGTTAGGATTATCTGGACTATATCTTCGTTAAGGTACCTGTCGGTCGCCCGGTATCGATTCGATCTACCACGCCTCAATATATAATAAGCGTTCTGGATGGGAAAAACAATGCTTTCAGTTTGCGTAACGCAGTTTTACGATTCGGGAACA
>NW_020217202.1:0-4579 GCF_003070985.1 Temnothorax curvispinosus | reverse complement strand
GCAGAATGCTTTTTAACATTTCACAGCGCAGGATGCATTTCATTACAATTTGCTGCGCGTAGCGCAGAATGCATTTTATTACAATTTGCTGCGCGTAGCGCAAAATGCTTTTTAACTTGTTACTGCGCACAACGCAGGATGCAATGTGTTTTTATATATTTTACTCCGCAAAGCATAAAATATAAAAAAATAATAAAGTACACAGAGAGAATTTTCTCTTACAATTTACCCTGAAAATCATGATAGTTGTGGGACAACATGTATCGCAAAGAATTTTATGCGAGTAATTTTGATTAATATCTATTATAATAAAAAATATTAATATCGATCTATTACATTAAAATATAAAATATGTTTTATTAATTTTACTAAAATATATAAGAAATTTCAATAATTTTTCTCAAATTACTATTCTGCTTGGTAATTTTTATCACGTTGTTTGTAAATGTCTTTTGTATATTTAAAAAATTTTTTGGTTGCCAAGCTGTCCAAAATTTGTAATGAATTTAACGGTAAAATATAACGAAAAATTCTCTCCGTGTGTGGCACAAGAAAGAAGAATCGATTTAAGGGAGATGTTTACAATTAAGTAAGTATATGTAAGTAATTAAATAAGTATAAGATATAAATTAAAAACGTTAATCTCTTTGTGTGTTAATATCTAAATAGTTTTAAATTTTATATATATCGAAACTTTTTAATTTTTTCAAATATAACTCATACAGCAATTATTCTATACAGCAATAATCAACCTAATATAATGTAATGTAATCAACTTAGACATTTATCTTATATTTCAGACGTCTTAAAAACATTTCAAGTTGTTTCTTAAAAATATTATTTGTGGTTCATAATCTATTCATGCTTGTAAGTCAGGAGAATCGCCCAAAAATGACGGGCCAAATGGTAATTTCTATAACTGTTAGAAAAAAGATTTTTTAATATTAATAGGAAAATAAGAAATACAAAGATTGCATAATATATTTGTCTGAAATTAAACGAATAACATTGAAAAATTTTACTCAAAAATATTTATTCAGAAATAAAACTTCAAAACCCGATATTCTTTGCATACAATGTAAATTATTTATTTTTTACAGTCTTTGACTAAAAAAATTGAACAAGATGTAAACATTGTTTGTGACGTGTCCAAAGACAAAAGCAAAATATTTCATCAGAATGTTGATTGAAAAACTGCATTTGTTTGGCGGAACACTCCGTTTTGCAAGTAAGTTGCTCGCAGTATGCTGGTTTTTTCGATATTAAAAATCTGAATTTTCTTAGAAATTGGCTTTAGCTTGCACGATGACATAATAAGAACTAAATTATCCACCAAAGTTACTAAATGCAATCAAAAACATGTCTAGCAATCGCTTTGAAGAAAAATACGTTCATATTAAAAACTATTAATATAGGTAAGATAATTCTATAGAAAAATGTTACTATCATTAATATTAAAGCCAATTAATTGAATCAAATAACATTTTTGTCGCAGTAAAATATATTTTTCTTATTAAGGAGGTAGTATACTTCTATTGCACATATTTTCAAGAATTTTTTTGTCATAGTAAAATGTATTGAAATATCTCGAAACTGTTATATATTTTGTCACATATATTGAAGTACATAAAAAAAATTTTTTTTTCTTATTTATGGCGACAGAATGGCGACTATAAGGTACCCCATAAAAATCTGGTTGACATGATATCTCGAGTTAGAAACGTCTGAAACAAAAAATTCAAACAGGATATTAAAATATAAATAAGTGGCTATAGCCGGTACTAGAATTAAACATTTTGGGTAAAAAGAAACAAAATGGCGGACTTTTGAATATTTTGACCCTTTTTTGCAACTAAAATTGTTTAAAAAAAGGGTTAAAAATAATTAAAAAATTATGATTCTAGTACCGGCTATAGCCACTTACTTATATTTTAATATCCCGTTTGAATTTTTTGTTTCAGACGTTTCTAATTCGAGATATCATGTCAACCAGATCAAAAAACGAAAAGTGTTTGTACACTAATTCTACATATATATAATACACGAAAATGATGTTTTTAGGAAATCGAATTTTTCAAAAAAATAGAAGTATACTACCCCTTAAAAAGAAGGAAATATATTTATATACACATATAAAAAATATAAATATGTATATATACAATACGTATATTTTTACAATAATTATATTTCAAAGAATTATTTAAATTTAAAATATATTTAATATTTAATATAGTCTAATTTTTTATCGTGTGTTTTATTAAATATAAAATATGAATCCTCCATTTAGAAGAAAGTTATATTAAATATTTAATTATATTTCTTTTCATTCTTGCTAATATTATATTTATTTGCAATAAATATTTGAATTATAATTCTCATATTTAATGAAGGATGGAATTAATGCGCCTTGTGTCAATCAAGCTCACTCTCGACGTATCTTCAAAGAGTGTTCAAAAAATTCTGACGCGAGAATTTGATTTTGCAAATTTATCTTTTATAACATAATGATAATATCATATTGTATAAAAACGAAATGTTTGAGAATTAATTCACTGAAACTATAATAATCTATAGATTTACAAATCTTGTTTTAAATATTACAATCTTACAGATACATGTCGCGGAAAACGATGAAATCATCAGTATATACAGTGGAAATCTCGCGTGGAATTCAAAAATACTCGCGACAATTTGGTCAAGAATTGCAAGTAAATTGCAAACAAATTCTACTCCAAATACTCAGCACGAGAAAGCGAAAGGTAAGTGACAATTACTGGCGATTATTATCAAGATTAGAATTACAACTAATTGTATAAAAATATAAAATATAAATCTTATATATATATATATATATATGTAAAACATTGCTCTTACATGGTAAAGCAAATTGGTGCTCGAATCGCTTAAGATGTTATGGAATCGTACAACAGGAGAAAGTGGAATAGACGATCGTCTATCCTTTATTGTCTAGGCAGCCGACTAGCCGAAGGGCCGAGCGTCGAGCGGGCCGATCGTCATTCGTCAATCAGTAACAATCGGTGGTATCGCTCGGTGCGCCGAGGCACTACAGTCAACAGTCTGCTGTTATCCCGGTTATCCCCGTCGTTCGTCGTTAATATTGCTGCGCAGCGGAAAGAGAAGAGTGTGCCGTGCTGTGCCGTAAGAATGTAAGTAAAAACATATTTTGCTGTTTCCTTTTGTTAAAATATCCCAAACAACACGCATATCTAAAAGATATTCTCGCAGAAAGGTTAGATTCATATAATCTTTTTGACACAGCGAATCTACAAATCCAAATTTAACGCATTGTGAACACGTACACGTTACACATATCCATATTACGCACTTTCTCAGTAAATCGATTCTGTACAAAACTTATATTAATTTTGTAACGCTGAACTAACATGTTGTTGTTGCATGACCAAATAAATCCCAGTTTAGAGGATCGAATAATATAAAAGAAAGAAAAAGAAATCTTTACAGAAATGTTATATCTTTTAATAAATAATATCTTTTATATAATATCTATATTATAAGGCGTGTTATCTCTGGGATATATTAAGACTATATTAAGACACAAATTAAATTTATGATATAGGTCAGACGAGGCAAAAATAAAGGAAAAGAAACAGCGACAAAAGCAAGACAACATGGAAATAGAAAAAGATGTAGAGGAAGGAAATGAAGGAATAGAGGAAGAGACAGAGGATGACGAAGAGAAAGAAAACATTAAAAAAAGAAAAAAGAGAGGAGGACGTTTTTTGAAGGAGAGAAATAAAATGTAAGTTATACATGCTTCTATAATTTTTTTAATGCATGTTATTTTCATCACAGGAATGTGAAAATAATTTTTATTAGCACTTGATTCGCGAAGAACAATATGTATATCACGGCATTTTTTAATAATATTTTGAAATGCATATAGTTGTAAAAATAGTCAGATCAAAAAAATTCTAAGTTATTATACTTTCTCTTTTTTTTATCTCAATTAAAAATTAAAAGTAAAGACAGTGTATGTTCTAATATGTTGGAAAATTTATTAAGAATTTAAAATTGATAATTGAATCTCAATAAATTTCAAATTTTCTCTCTAAATGACATTATTTTTCGACATAACACTTCTTGACGTTTTATATATTACGATAATGTATTATTTATTTTTTATATGTTTTATCTAGATATTCAAAAGCACGAGGAAGAGGCGAGTGGCGAGGCGGCAGAAGGCGAAGCGGGGGGCGAAGCGGCGAATGGCGACTGTGGCGAAGCGGCGATTGTCGAGAATGCCAAGAATGCCGAGAGTGCCGAGGTGGCGGGTGGCGAGGCGGGTGGCGTGGCGGACGGGGTGGCGGAAGGCGAGGCGGGTGCGGCGAGGCGCGTGGCGAGGCGCGTCGCGAGGTGCGTCGCGAGGTGGACGCCAAGACGGGTGGCGACATGTAAACATTTATTTTTAAAATAATTATGTATCTTTATATGTATTCTATATGCGTGTGTGTGAAAAATATATTTTTATAACTATATATATATATATATATATATATCTCTAAAATTATTATATTCCTTGTAACACGTACCGTATCTC
>NW_020217201.1:0-2234 GCF_003070985.1 Temnothorax curvispinosus | reverse complement strand
ACAATTTAATTTCAGTTAAAATTATTATTTACCTTTAAATCCAAAGGAATGGGAAAATAGAAACAGGAAACAGGAAAAAATCTTTATAACGGGAACAGGATAAATCAAGTTCAAATTTGTAACAATATAATTTTAGTCTATATATATATAAGTACCAAATTATTATTATGAAAAGCAGATTTGTAACAATATATAATTTCAGTTAAAATTATTTTTCCCATAAAATTTAAAAAATGTAACAATAATAAATTTTTGCAATTCAGAGAGATAATAATCAAAATAATCATCATTATAAAAAGTAGATTCATTACCTTTAAATCCAAAAGAATATAAAAATAGAAACAGGGAACATAAAAAAATTTTTATAACGGGAACAGAAAACAGGTTTTAATATTTTTTTGTGTAAATTAAATATCTGTAAAAAAGACAGAAAGTCAATAAGATATTAAACTAAAAAGGAAATTAAACAAAGACATATGGAGAGATGAAAAGACATCAACGTATAAATATGATATTTAAAATACATACCTTTTTTCTTTGTCTTTCTCTCTCTTTCTCTCAATCTCTTTCTCTCTCTTCTTCTCTCTCTCTCTCCCTCTCTCTCTCTTTCTCTCTCTTTCTCTTTCTTATATCTTCTATGAATATTCTTTTTCTTTTCTCTCCTCTTTCCTTGCGTTTCCTTCTTTTCTTCGTTTTTTCCTTGCGATTTGTCTTTGATCGACGACATATAATATGTGAAGGTAGCAATTTATCCTACATTATCTATGATATAACATATTTCATTTAAAACTGATTGACCGCGAGCGATTAATGACGTCACTTGAGCAAATCGAGCAGTTACACGATTTTTATTTATGAATTTCGTAATCGAAAGATTATACACATAAAATGCATATAGATAAAGAATAATATTGAAAAAAAATTAAAAATTAAAATTTAAAATTTAAAATTGAAAAAATTTTGTAACTGTTTTCCCAAAAAATCGGTAACCAAAAATTATACACTTTATAGCAAACCCCAGGAAATTCTACCTTTATTTCATATACAATTCTTTAAAATTCGATCAATTAACTCCCGAGAAATTTGAAAAATTTTGTAACCGGTTTCCACAAAAATCGGCAACAAAAAATTATCTATAAAAATTATCCATAAAAAGAAATTCAGCTTGATATCTCAAAATTTTTTTTTAAGATTTGGTCAATTAATTCCCTAAAAATTGGAAAAAATGTGTAACCGGTTCCCAAAAAAATCGGTAACAAAAAATTGTACACTTTATAGCAATCCCAGGGAAATTCTACCTTTATTTTATATGTAATTCTTTAAAATTCAATTATTTCCCAAGAAATTGGAAAAATTTTGTAACCGGTTTCCAAAAAGATCGGTAACAAAAAATAATACACTTTATAGCACTCCCCGAAAAATTCTACCTCTGTTTCATAAATTCTACCTCTGTTTCATATATCAGACAATTTCATATATCCCGAAAAATTAGAAAAATTAGAAAAATCGGTTTCCAGAAAATTGGTAACGAAAAACTATACACTTTATGGCACTTCCCGGGAAATTCTACCCCTATTTCATGTACCCTTGATAAAAATACACTTTATAGCACTCCCCAGAAAATTCTACCTCTACTTCATATACAATTGTTTGAAATTCGGTCAATTAATTTCCAAAAAATTGGAAAATTTTCTGATACCGATTTCCCCAAAAATCGGTAACAAAAAATTATATATTTTATAGCAATCTCCGGGAAATTCTACCCCTACTTCATATAATTTTTTAAGATTCGGTCAATTAATTTCCGAAAAATTGGAAAAATTTTGTAACCGGTTTCCAAAAAGATCGGTAACAAAAAATTATACACTTTATAGCACTCCCCGGAAAATTCTACCTCTGTTTCATATACACTCGTACAAAAAAAATAGGGAACATTTCATAAACCCTAAAAATTAGGCTATTTTCAAACTGCTGTAAGTCGGCGAAAAATTATCGTAAAAAAAAATTTAAAAAAGCATTTTGAAGCTTGAAGTTTCAACTTTAACGCACTTTTGGTGGATTTTTAAAATTTTTTTATTTTCTTTGTTGTACGCCTTAAAAAAGAACACATTGTTTTGTTCCTTAAAATTAACTTATGTTTAACTACTTGAAACTCAATTAAAAAATTTTTTTTCAAAAAATTTAATTAACGTTTCATAAACTACATAATTTTACCTACAAAATGCTTTTTTTTT
>NW_020217200.1:0-1468 GCF_003070985.1 Temnothorax curvispinosus | reverse complement strand
ATATATATATATATATATATATATATATATATATATATATATATATATATATATAATATTATTTATATTATATTATCACTACCCAGATATATTATTTGAAAAATTCTTACTTCTATATATAGATATTATCAAGTATTAATATATTCATAATTTCTGGCACGTGGTTATGAAGTATATTATCTTAATTCATCAGGAAACAAACTTTTTTGTCAACAATTTTTCCCTTATTCCCTTTTTCTTGCTTATTCTCCTGGTACAAGCGTCCAATAAAATTATTTTACTCTTGCACACAATATTTTTATTTTATAATGTATGTATAGCAAAGTTGCAAAGATGAAGTAACGTAATATCTTAATGAAATGAAGTAGACAACTGTCCTCTTACTAAAGATTTTATATTTGGAATAATGCAAGGTAGTGCAAGTTGAAGGTGTGTTTGCTTTGAGAGATCGTTCAGAACTGCTTTTGCTGTTTAATCCTTTCATATTAAGTCACACTTATCTACAGTTTTATAATGGTCACATCGGGATCTAAACGATCCCAACAACTTTAATTGGCTGCTGTATTTACAGTTTTCATTATTTTGACTTGAAGAAATTATTGAACCTTCTTGAAATGTTGTAAAACTTGTTGCAATATTAATTTTGTTAATTATTTAATATATATTGACATATTAACATATTGAAAAAAAAAATCGTAAAAGTTAAGGTACATGAAAAATGACTTTTTTTATTTAAAAATTTGTAACTTCTTAAATTATTGATATTTTTGGCTAAAAGTTTATGACTGTACCCATGAGATGTGACACTTTTTGGAAAAAAATAGTACGGCAGTGTACGTTCTAAAAAAGTAGGTATTTATTTTGCAATACAAAGTAGCCAGATAATTTTCGGAAAAAATAAACAAGCAATTCTGTAAGAAAAACGTATTTATTGAAAAGTAAAAAATTAGGAGTTGATGTAATTCTGCTTTGAAAAATTTTTGGAGTCATGCTGTCCTTTAGTGACCAGGAAAGGTTAATTCAAAAGGGATCTTTGTTCAAAAGAAATAAGTAAAATTTTCGTTGAGATAACGCGACACGTTCGAATAAATAATCGGAAGTAGTGACCCATACAGCACAAAATATTTTTAAAATATTTTAAAAATATTTTTTAGGAAGATTAAAATAATTCACAAAAATATTTTTTAAATATTTCTGTCTGCCAGATTACGTCAGAAAAATATTTTCAAAAATATTTTTAAAAAATTGCAAATAAATATATTCAATAATATTTGTAAAATTTTTTAGAAATATTGCTTCGAAAAATAATATGTTTAATCTAATCAGCATTAATTGTTTCAAGTTTAAAAAATTTTTTAATATTTGAAAAATATACATCTTTACATCTTACTTTGGAAAATATTATTTTGTATATCTATTAGGATCTGACATATAGGCGGGGGTTAACCAAATATGGCGCAGAATAGAT
>NW_020217199.1:624-1778 GCF_003070985.1 Temnothorax curvispinosus | reverse complement strand
GCTAAAAGACGTCTTATATGTCCCGATTTTGGACATTGTGCTGTCTGGGAAGTGTGAAAGTGAAAGAAGAGAAAAAGTGAGGGAGATGGGGCTATTATAGATATTTAAAATATAATATAAATATATAAAGTAAGTTAATATTTATCGATACATGTAAGATATAAATATTCTCGATTGTAATTGGTTGAGGATCAGCTTAATATTTATATCTTACATGTATCGATAAATATTAACTTATTTTATAGAGGAAAGTCCCCTATTATGAGATAGGCTCCCAATATGCGACAGCGAGATTTCTGCTAAACTAATAGGCCCTATCTGTTTGTTCCACCATGAACTTATTGTCCTTATGGTAAAACCTATTTAGTGGAAAATTCATTGTTTGATCGTGCATGTAGTCGTTGCAAAGAAAGAAATTATGAAATTGGATGTTGTCAAGTGCCATATGGATATGAGTCTTTAAACCTTATTTATTATATAATTAATAAATATTTGGCAATAAGTTCTGCATGCAGCAATAAAGTAAGGTCGTATTAATAGGAAAATACGGGATATGTTGAGTTGCTCAATTGTAGAGATTAGATTTGGTGATCGTGAAACCGCAAGGCGTGGTGCTCGTAACATGAGATACTCAGGGTACTCCTGGGTTGCTAGAGTATGAAATTAAGTTATTGTTATAATAATAAAAAAAGAAAAAATACTATATTAACGTTAAGGAAAGGTTTATACGAATTTATAAAACTGTGCTGACCTTGATTTGAAAGGGAAGAGTGGAGGGGGAAGATTAGGTACAATATTGAGTATAAGTGGGTTTACGATTGTTGCAAATATGCTTCTCCATTACATGTCAAAAACTTTAAATAAAGTTTTTTAATTGCAATATCATGTGTTTTGCACTTTATTAGCGATTTCCCGGGGTCTCTCATATTAGGAGCACACTTTTGCGATTTTGCCGAAAGCTCATTTTTTATATTTTTCTAATTTTCAGCAAAATTAATATTTAAATTAAATTTTACATTTCAGCATCTTAAAGCTTATTAAATTCCCTTTAAAATGACCTATTATATTTTTCAATTCTGCCCATAGACTTCCGGCAATCACACAAAATAGATATAGTATTTCATAATCGGGTACTTCCTCTGTATATATATTTA
>NW_020217199.1:0-614 GCF_003070985.1 Temnothorax curvispinosus | reverse complement strand
ATTTATTGTAAATGTATTATGGAAATGACAACCTCTAGCCTTGATGCTTCCCTAGGGCTTGCGTCAATGCGAAATCCTACCCAGAATCCTCTATCCAAGTCAGAAAGCGTTGTAATCCCTACGAGACGAGAATATGTTGAAGAGTACAAAGTAGCGAAACCTACTTCTGTAGTTTCTCCTATTATTAGTTTATTCTAACTATATTAAATTGTAAATGTTATGCATACACACACACACACACACACGGGGGGTGCAAGGGGGGCCTTTGGCCCCCCCTTTCCCGCACCTACCCGCCGGTAGGCAGCGTGGAACTCGCTTTACAACTTAAAGTACATGCTAAGTTGGAAAGCAAAATTATAAAGTACATGCATGGGGGAGGGGTGCAGGGGAGCAAAGCCCTCCCGCCCACGTATGTACTTTGATATATTATATAAGATATATTCATCATTGAAAGCTAACAATAAAGTGATATGCATTATATAAGTATACATACGTTTCAAATTCGCGCACTTTTGCATGCGCGTGCGGCCACTGAGCATGCGCATATGGCCACAGGGCATGTTCGTAGGACCGCCGTAGAGTTAGCAGACAAATTGAATATTTTGGAATTATTC
>NW_020217198.1:22299-34731 GCF_003070985.1 Temnothorax curvispinosus | reverse complement strand
CGGATTTGCGAATGCGTGCACGCTGCGGCACCATGAAACGTCATCTCGCGTACGCGTCTGCGAGCTGCGTCTGGCGTGTTGCGACCTATGTAGACGGGCCTTAACGTTCGGCGATACATGTGTTGTCTGAACGACGCGATAGGGCAGTTTAGGCGTCAGTGTATTTGTTCGACTGCACACGAGGTGCACACCGTGTCCGAGTTGAAACTCGCTCTCAGCCCGTACGACGACAAGCGATACGTCGTTCCCGACTCGTACGACACTACCGTGGGGGCATTACAAGATACCGTCGTGAAAATGACCTTTTTGAAGTGAAACTTCTTTAGGCACGGTAGTGAGTTCGATTCGCGACACGAAATCACGAATTTTGCGACACGAAAAGTGTAACAAAAATTTGACCAATAGGCGTACGGCGTTGGCGAGACGGTCCTTCTTCTGGCACGGTAGTAAGTTTAATTACGCGACACGGAAAGGGACACGAATTTCGCAAAACGAAAAATGTAACGAAAATTTGACCAATAGGCGTACGGCGTTGGCAAGACGGCTCCTTTTTTTGGTACGGTAGTAAGTTCGATTATGCGACACGGAAAAGCGACACAAATTTTGCGACACGAAAAGTGTCACGAAAATTCGACCAATAGACGTACGGCGTTGGCGAGACGGCTTCTTCTTCTGGCACGGTAGTAAGTTCGATTATGCGACACGGAAAAGCGACACGAATTTTGCGACACGAAAAGTGTAACGAAAATTCGACTAATAGGCGTACAAAATGAAACTTTTTTGGCACGGTAGTAAGTTCGATTGTGCGACACGAAAAAACATCACAAAATAGTGTCACGAAAATTCGACCAACAGGCGTACAAAGTGAAACTCCTTTTGGATCGGTAAATTCGATGTTGCGACTCGAAAACGCGTTACGAAAATTCGATCAGGCGTACGGCACTGGCGAGACGGATATAGTGAGAACTGCGTGTAACACTATATTTTCGAGTTACGGACGGCTTGGAGTGACTGATTCCGTTGTATTGTTTTTGTATTAATTTCAGAAAAGTTATGGCAAAGCCTTGCCTTCAGAAGTTTCACTTCTAACGCGCGTGGCGATCACACGTTCATTTTTTTTTCTTATTAAGATTATATATATTTTTAGCAATAAAGTATACAATGGGTTTTATGGGGTTAGATTTATAAGCGCAATTGTTGGAAGACAGGAATGTTTAAACTGTCTAGTCCTACAAACGTTGATTTTACATAGAAAAAAATAGCACTCTACAGCCTTTTTGGTTTTCCTCTGCGTAGGGAGCTGAAGTTTCTAGATAGGTTTTGAAACTTATATTAAGAAAGAAAGAAATATCTCTATCACTATTAAATAATGAAATACATATATTTTTAACTTTACAATAAAGCAAACAAAAAAATGTAATATGTGGAAAAAAAAATACATTAATTTTTTTCTTAACTACAACACGGCTGTCTCATTTCTATAATACAATAAAATTTCTCGAGAATCACGCAGCATTACAGAATGTCGAGACGCGCGCGACGTTCTGCCCACCAATCGTGTAACTTGCACACGTTCTCCATGGCGCAGTTCTTCGCGTGGCGTCCGCAGAGGAAAGATCGGATCGCACTGAGAGTTTCCAGTCGACCGATGTCCTCGTATTCGACGTCCATCGACTCGATCCTAACGTTGAATTCACCGACGGCGTCGCCGAGAATCTCTTCCAAACATCCTTTCTTTTCAGTGCCTTTCACGTAAACGAGTTGGAGCGTCTCGCAGTTCAGCCCATCGCACACGACGCTTCGGATAATTGTTCTCGCCCGAACGTAATTCACGTCTCCATCGTTCTACTTGAAACCATGATGATTCGCCGTCAACCAGCACGCCCGCGATTTTTCCGCTCTCGTTAGAAGATCCCACGCCAATGGCGCGCGAAACACGTGGTGAATTAGTTCCTTTCCGTTTCTGAGCACGGCCATTTCTTTAACTGTGAACTTTTCGCGGATAACAAATCCCTGCAGATCCACGAATATCGGTACGTCGCGATCGACGGACATCGTCTCTCTGTACGGTCAGTCGCTACCCCCACTCTGTTTGAACTTGTCGCTTATCGCGATTTCGTCAGACAAATAGATACGTTCTTCTTCTTCTGTTTTCCTTTACACGATCTTACGGACTATGTTAGTCAGCGGATTGTACTCGATCACGCGATCGTGGATGATGAAACAGTAGGCTGTCGTATTGGAATCTATATTGCGTTTGCAATCAAACTCTATGCGAACGTCTACGGTGGCGCTTTTGACTGATTCGTTCTGACGTGAACAGTCGATCACCACGAACGGGCCCCATTTGTCGAATTCTTCCATTGTTAGGAGCGCGTTCTCTTGCTTGCATCTGTAATACAATTTTTGAAATTTCGCATACATCTCATACAGTATGGCCGTTTTACGCTTCTCAAAATCCAAGTTCATATCGTCGTAGGGATAAAAATCTGAATTAAGGTACAGTTTTACATTGGTGAGATTACCGTCATCAAACTCGGAGGCGTGTTTCAATAAGTCGTTGGACCTCCCGGTTTGAAGCGCGAAAATAACGTATCGCGGTTTCTCAAGCTGCGTTGCTGCTTTCACGGCCCACGAATGCCTGTTCGTGGTTTGCAGCAAAGGGTACTCGTACAGATCTCACGAGCGGAAGCCCATACTTAGATATCGTCCGCTCTCCAACGTTCGTAAAAGAAACAATTTATTGACGTCATTCAGCACCACATGCGGCATTCGCCATTGCACTTTCAACAGAGTAATTGTTGGATTCTTGTGGCGTTCCGGTTTCGTGATGATGCAATTGGCGTCGTTTCGGGAACGTATCAGAATGAGTTCGTGTCGTGCGTTTATCACCACGTGTTTGTAATCCCCGCAAAAACCTAGGAGTACGTTAAGGGGTACGCAGAAATTGAAATCGTCGATTTTGGTTCTCAAACGAGGTCCCACGTTTTCCTTGATCACAGTCCATCCCGCGTTTTGCAGCTTTCTGCTTCTCTCGGCGGTCAACGACACGAAATTTTTGATCAAACTGGTTATTCCGACGTTTCTGTTCCTGTCGATCTCTACGCCGTTGAGTTCGTATCGAATCTCGTCGAACATAAACGCCACGTAATTGTTGTCCATCGTCGTATCCGAATTCGTTTTCGGAATGTCGTCGGAGAGTACCCTCTCGATGTACAGAAAACTTTCGCAGGGTAGAGTGTACAGATCCTGCTGCTGTATTGGAATTCGTATTTTGTCGCTATGCCCGAACGTGGTATTGGCGTATGGATTATAAGTCTGAGTCTCGATCTTGACGATGCGATCGTCGAAGAGCGGCTCACCTCCGATACTCAGAATGTCGGCCATGATTGTTCTTCACGACGAATCCCAGAGATCGTAGAAAAGCGACGTTCGCAGCGCCCAGTCCGTTTTTCTTCTTCTCTCTCACAATCGGTCTACGCGTTCCTTTCGTCGGAGCGCCGAACAATAACGTTCGCGGTGCAATGACGGATGTGGCTTTTGCGTACGACTCGTTCAAAACGAGCATCTTTCACGCACGCACATATCCGTCCCCCGTTTTTTTATTTTATCTTCTGCGACGCACGTGTAGTCGTACCGTTATCTCCTCTCCGCGGAAATCGATCAATCGTCCGATTTGATCCACGATGCGCAACGTTATATTGGTGACACTCCGCGCGATGACCGGAAGATAACCGGAATGATCTGCGTCGGAGTCTCCGACAGTTTATATCCCGGTGGAACGTTCGGCGCGAATTTGTGTATCGTGTGCGCCGGCTTGCCATTGCTATAGGCCCCCGCGGTGACGTTGCATTCCACGCGAATGATATTCACGCGCATAATATTTACCGGTTTGTCGGACGCGTGCCATTTATTCGGTTTGAGTACGCGACGTGTCGAGAAACCTAACAAAGAGCCAACGTTGTTCAATTTGGTGAAGTCAACGTTATAGGCACACTTGATCTCACTTCTCATGGTGTTCTCGTTAGCGCGTAAAATTATCGAGCGTTCGCTTTTCTCGCGGTCGCCATCGTTATCGTCCACGTATATGTAATCGTCTTTCTTCTTCTTCTCGTGTGATGTTTCGCTTTTATCGTGCGAAGAAATCGTACTTTTCTTGCGGAGGATACCCATTCTCAGGTATCTATCTATAGCATCCAGTTCGTATGATCCTTCGGGAATAGCGATCATGTTGTTGATGTCGAAGTAAAATCTATTGTTCATGGAGTCAATGTTCGGTATCGTGTTGTACGTCTCGAAATTCGCGAAGCCTATCTCGTATTCGCCGCCGCTCAGATCCAGAGCGGGAAAGTAGCTGGCTGAGAGGACGCTGCTTCTTCCGGTTAGCGAGAGAGTCAGCGACATAGCGAGATTGTTTCTCCCTCTCTCATTGCCAGAGATTTTTCCAGTTGACGTCTCGGAGGAACCGCAGATGCTCTGATTGAACGTCTGATACGAACGACGGTTGTACACGATATTCACGTCACTCTCGAGATATCGTTCAAGTTCCCTCGGGTTGAAGATTTTCAAAATTGTCAAAGTAGATCGCGTTGTTGCCCCTCTTCGCAGAGGCGACCCAATGCGTACCCGAGCCATCCGCGTCGTCGAGTTCACGATTCCGCTCTCGAGTGGGGCAATTCGGGAAAAAACGGTCAAAAATCTGTAAAATCTGTAAAAATTGTAACGGCCTGCCTTTTGGCTGTTTATATCGAACGCGGACTAGCTCGCCGGACCAGGAGTTCGATGGTAGGCCCAGAGACAGAAGGCAGTTTTGATACGGAACGTGGTTTATTATGGTGGTTCAATTACAACAGACTGTCGCGATAGTTACAACGGAGATGCATGCGGACCATGCGGCTAACGCGGGCGGTTTATAATCTAGACGACGGTCGCGGTAATTACAAAGTACGGAAACGCATTCGGTTTATGCGGTGGACGCGGGCGGATTAGATTCTATAAGACGGTCGCGATAGTTACAAATTTCGGGAACGCATTCGGTGTATGCGGCGGACGCGGGCGGATTATATTCTATAAGACGGTCGCGATATTTACAAATCTCGGGAACGCATTCGGTCTATGCGGCGGACGCGGGCGGATTATATTCTATAAGACGGTCGCGATAATTACAAATTTCGGGGACGCATTCGGTTTATGCGGCGGACGCGGGCGGATTATATTCTATGAGACGGTCGCGATATTTACAAATTTCGGGAACGCATTCGGTTTATGCGGCGGGCGCGAATCCGGTGGTCCGTACCGGCGCGATGCGGTACGCGTGTGAACGGGCCTTTAAGCCGGCCAATGGCTGGTCGGCCCGCGGCGCGAGATTCGCGGCGCGGGCGCGTGTATATTATCCGGCGCGGTTTCTTTCTCGCGATACGGTCCGGTGTTAATTACGCGGCGCGGTGGGAAGGAAGACGAACGGCCAGGGGTTAGGCTGGTCGATCGGTTGACGAGGAGGTCCGACTGTTCCGGCGGCAAGAATCCTTGTCGGGAGGCCGGGCACGCTCGACCCCTGGTTACCGTGGCAGACGGGGTGTTCCGGGTAGGAAGGCGGTCAGCGCTCAAGAACTCTTGAACGAGGCACAGAACGCTGGACCCCGTTTCGCAAGCTGGCCTAGGAAGCGGAAAGGTACTCGTCTCCGAGGGTAGCGGAGCATAGGTAGCTAGACTCGGATCGAAGTGTGTCTATCTGTCGCGGCGCCGGTATTTTATACTCGCCCGGGTGGTACGCTAGGGAGGGGAAGCCGGTTCCCGCGTGAGCCGCGCCGCCGGCGGAGCGGAGCGGAATCGGCGCGGCGATAAGCGTGCTCGCGCTCGGGGGCGCTCGGCTCCCCTCGGTTTCTGTCGGAGACCCGGGAAGATGTCGGTGCGGCGGAGTGCCGCGCACACGACCGAAGTTAAGTTGTTTAAAAATAAGGTGGGCGCACCGCGCCCTTTCCTCGCCCGACGGAGATCGTCGGGCGGCATCCGGCAGTTCTTCGCCGGGAATGATGCATGTGTGGGGGTGCATCGTTACAAAATGAATGGATTTCGATGAAATTTACGGGATATGTAAAATGAAGGATGTATATTTGGATTATGGATTTATATGTAATGTATCCATTCACGGTCGTTTATTTGGGGGAAAGGGGAACTATTCGCGCAAATTTTTAAATTAATTTCATATACGTAAATTTGAACTGAAAATTCTGAATTATGCGTGCCAATAATAAAAAATAACTGTTATTAAAAGTATTATTATACTTTAAATATAAATTTTGTTACTCAAATATTTAAAAATAATTGTAAATATATATTTTTCTTGTTCAAAAAATTTCCTCACTATCAACACTGCTCTTTAATAATTGTTTTGCTTCCTCAGATAATTCTTTAGTTTTTTTATCTTTTTTTTAATCGTATTGCACTAATAAGAGGATCTGAAGAAATGAGTAAATAATGAAGGATGTCTTCATTATTAGCTCGTCGAGAACAAAAACGACTGTTGTGCTCTCGTGCGTTTTAAAAAATTTTATTATTAGCCTCTTGAGCTTCTTCTGATAAGTTACCTATGGGAATGGAGAATTCTTCCATTATTTTTTTTCCATGTATTAATACCTTATGCACTACAGGAGGCATCTTATACCAACTGTACAGCTGGACAAATAATTTGGCAGTTTCAACCGTATATATTTCAAATTTATCCAAGTCGACCTCTAAACCACATGATAGAACCTGCAATATCGTACTAAATTTTTTAATTAAATTGACATCAATGTCAAGTATTTCAGATACTGTTTCCGCCTCTTCAAAAAATCTTCTGGCTGTGTTGCCATCATTACTAGTCCCGTATCCTTGTTTTACGATATCTACACTAATACTTAACCGAGCCTTTATTTCATTTTGGATTTTCTTTTTTTTATTTTCTTTCAAAATTTTATTGTTTCCAGAAGCGTAACCTTTTTTAAAATCATTATTATAAGCAATATGGAGAATACACTCCATGAATCGTATCCAGCAATGGAGTGTGGATAATCCAAACTGATAATTTTGTTTATTATTTTTTAAAGACATTATAAGGTCTAGATTATTCATCTGGCTTGGTTTAGCACCGCAAATGTTGCATGATGCAGATGATTTCTGGTCTGTAAGTACGTTGCATACTTTTTCATCTATCATAGTACACTTCAAACTATAAGACACTGTAAATGAAATTTCATATTTTTTTATAATAGTTGGAATCAATTTACGAATTTCCTCTGCGTAAAAATTGTATTCTCGTAAGGTTGTTGTTGAAGTTTCTTTCATGAATTCAAATTTTATGGGCCGGCAATATCGTACGGATGAAGGTCGATTGTTTATCCATAAAATATCACCATCTTCTGCGATATACGTAGTGGCACAAATGAAATTATGAATATAGATTTATCCGATAACTCATTTTCTGGAATCTCAGCTTCAATTGTAGATAATTCTATTGATGGTGTTTTTTCATTGCAAGATTGGTTCGTGTCGACATTCCATCTCTGTTTAACCGTTTGCTGCCCGGAAGCTCCGTCCATACCCCATTTTCCATATAACACAAATTTTTTTTCCATTTGCATCGTTTAATTTCAAAGAATCTATTGAACAAACGATTCTATTTACCGTATGGTCCAGTAGAGATTGTAAGTGCACATATGCACCGCATTCAGTTATTGTAATATTGTTTGGGCAACAGTCTTCCTTCACAACACTTAATTTTTTATAAGGTGGATAGTTCTTATCATTAAATTAACTTAAATTATACAAACGAAGAGTTTCGTATTTAGCCTTTGACAAACCTACATCCATATACATTGCTAGAACTGTATTTAGAAAGTTACATTCTTCATCAGCTGTAGATTTGTTTATTTTAGTCGAAACCGCCTTGGCTAATGCTTCTTGGTCATAGTTACATCTCAACTCTTGTAGGCGTCTTCTTATTGATCGAATAGAACAATCTTTATAAGATAACTTTGGTCGGCCGCGGCCTCGACGAGTAGAATCTTGTGAAGTTGATGAAACAGAAGAATTTAAAGAAATTGCAGTTGAAAATTCAACTTTAAATATTTCTTCTATAAAAGATTTAAATTGCTTTTTGAACGTACGTTGCAATCTTTTACACTTATTCCAATACCTTGTATATGCTGGTAGAAAGGAAGTATTTAATTTACGTTTTATCTGGTCTAATTAATTTTCATTAAAATTAAATTTGTTTTGAATTTTATTCATAAGAATATTTATTTTGCTTTTTTGTTTTTGCGGATCACTCCATATCCATACACACAACTCTTCTTGTCTTATTTGAAAAGTATCCATGTTTAATATCTTTCCAATAAAATCACAACTTATATAATTATACTAATACTAATACTAATACTAATACTTATACTTATACTACTACTTATACTACTAATATTATACGCCTTATTATCTAAAAAATAAAGAAAATAACTTGAAATAAAGAAAAAATCAAACTGAAATTAAAGTAAAACACAAAGCTTCCTCTATGAGAAAGCAAATAAACGATAAAGGAAATAACCTAAAGGATAAAATAACGATAAAGGAAATTAACCAAAAAAGTAATTAAATCACACAAAAATATTAAAGGAAATAACTTGAAAGATAAAATAACGATAAAGGAAAATAACCAAAAAAGTAATTAAATCACACGAAAATATTTCACTTTACGCCTCACATATTAGTAAAAATATTCCATTCTTATATGCCGTAAGAAGTACAATTTTGATTACGAGAAAATACGCCATCTAGTTAGCATGGCAGAACTAAAAAATATATTCATATGTATTTGTGCGTAACAAAACACTGTTCAGCGCGCGACATTATAGCTTACAAGAAAGGTCCGCCTTATATTTTTTTGTTGCCTTATATTATTCGTAACTTTCACATCTGCAAATATCTGCAAAGGAGATTTTCACTAATCATTAAGGGGGATGTTAAAGAAGAGTTTTATCTAAAACACAACTTGTCTATTGTTGTATATCATTATTAAAAATGTCTTGAAAAACTGATTTTTTGCAATATTTGCCTTAAACTTAGTCTGGTGACTCAAAGACTGTTTAAAAAACACTTATACATGCAGTTAAATTTTTATTTTTTTAAACAAGTTTTAAACATCAGTAAATAATAAATTCAATACGTTGAAAACATTAATCGCCTTTAGTTGATTTTTAAGAGCAGCTCAACTTTTACCTAATATTTAATAAAAAACAAATTAAATTTAGCTATTTTTACATACTCAAAATAACATTGAATTTTTTAAATAATTGATATGTTTATAAAGTTTCTAATACTTTGAGATGTTATATAACATATTTTAATAATTATTATAGAAAATAAAAATATTGTTCAAAACCTATTTTTGGCCGCTGTTACCCCACTGTGCTCGTCGCGACGCACTTTCGTCGGCAACGCGTCGCGCATAAACACGCCCCTAAAAAAAGGTATGCGCAAAAGGCGCGCGGACCGATTCAATTGCTCGTTCGTCGTGACGCCGAACGTCGGCAAATCGAGCGTCGTCAGTGTTTTTTTCAGCGATTGTTTTTTTTACCTGTTCTCGTTCGTCTTCTACTCGTCACGCCTCTACCGCGTTTGTACGGCCCGAGATACAGTCCGCGACCCTCCAACGCGCAATTGTGACGTTGCAGTTCCTCGAGCTGACGTTGAGCGGCCTTGTCGTTTACCGCCTTGGCCACGCCAGCCGCTCCATCGATCAGGGATCCGAGCGCTCCCAATATTGGTAGAAAGGGTAGGAGACCCCCACGTTTCGCCACTGGGAGAATTTTTTTCCTCGTTACCGCTCTTCTCTTCCTCTTTCTCATGCCCATACACAATTTCGTTTTTGTTTTCATAGCAGCCCATACGACGGTCGCGGCGGCTCTCTCGCCAAGGGTTGTGCCGCTTGCCGTGATCCGCTCGCGCACCTTTTCGGCTAACGCTCGATATCGTGCTCGCAACACGCCTCGTCCAACGGATTGATACCTCGATCACCGCGCGCTAGTCGCTTGGCGAGACGAGTACCCGGCCCGCAGAATTGATAGCCGGGTATGTGTAATTCGACGGGAAGCGCGTTTATTGCTCTGTTGAGGAGGCCGCTGCCAACGCTTTGCGCCGCTGCGCGCGACATGCACCGCAATCTCTTATGAGCGATGGTGGACCATCTATGTGCGTTCTCTGCCACGGACGATTGTAATGTTCCAAACACGGATCCCGTACGTCGAGATACGTCTTCAGATGAACGGGCAATTTGTCCCACAGTCAATCGACGTAGTCGGAAAAGTTGCACAGCAGAAGGATCTTCGGCACGAATTTCAGTTGCTCGGCGGACAGACCAAGAATATCGCGTTCATCCGCCAGGAAGAGAAACATCGCGGTAACTGGAGGCGTAAACCGATCGAACGTACGTATAAATAGGGCAAGTATGCGCGCACGCGCGTAACAATGCGATTCGTAAGACAACCGTCGGCGATAGGAGTGTCGAATCTCGATTGTAATACGCGACTGACGTCGGGTTTAACGTCGAGAGAAATGCGTCGACACGGTCCTCTTTTACCGACCGCGATACATTGCGTCATCTACGGCCCTTCCAATTGCGGTAAAACGAACGTGTTGATAAGCCTACTGAAAAGTCTGCACGGTCTGCGTTTCGAGAACGTATACGTGTACTCGAAATCCCTGCATCAGCCGAAGTATCGTTACCTCGAGAGTCTGCTCGAATCGATGGATGAGATTAGTTATCGCGCATTCTCTAATAATCGCAACGTCGTGCCGCCGAGCGAGGCGCTCTCCGGTTCAATATTTGTGTTCGACGATGTGGCCTATGACAAACAGGACGCAATCAGGGAGTACTTTGCCATGGGTCGACATTCGAATATCGATTGTTTTTATCTCTGTCAAACGTACGCTAAGATACCGAAGCATCTAATATGCGACAACGCGAATCTGTTGATCCTGTTTAGACAAGACGGAACTAATCTGAAACACGTGTACGACGATCACGCGAGCCTCGATATGTCGTATGAAGATTTCAGCGCGTTGTGTCGCAAGTGTTGGCGGCGCAGGTACGGTTTCGTGGTGATAGACAACGACAGCGCGCTACAAAACGGCAGATACAGACGAGGATTCAACGACTTTGCCGTACTGTAGAGCGATCAGTAACTGTCAAACGTTCCGAGAGCGATGAGCGACGCGAAAGACACCACTGAACGGGAGAAGACCGCGCGACAGATCGCTAAAACGCGCGCGTTGATACGCAGAAAATACAGAACGTTGAAAACTGGCAGTATGGAGAACGAGATGGCTCTCGAGAGACAATTCAAACCGATCGTTGACCCGTTGAAACAAATCGTCGAACACGTCGAAAGAGGCGAATCCAAAAACGACAATGCGGCGGCGGCGACGACGACGACAAAAGTCATTAAAAAAAAACGCGAGCATAGCAAAGATGACGACGACGACGAAGGAAAATTCGCGCGAAAAATAATATCGAGACCTAAGAAGAAAAAAAAACAAATGAGCGCCGAGTCAAAGATGCTCCCGATTCATTCCACGCCTCTGAAACCGCGAAAATTATCGCTGCACGAGCGGATGGGGGAGGAAAAGGAGGTTTTCGCGCCGCCGTTGGCTTCCCTCGAAACATCCATAAATGACGTTCTACAAACGCCGCAGGGTCACGAGGAACTGCACAGTCAATTGGGTCCGTTGGGACAAAGATACGTGGGCGCTCTTCTAAGCGGGGACGCAAAAAACGAAATCGATCGCGTTTACGGTGTGTACATGGGGAATGACGGCACGATGCTCGGCGACAAACGGTTCGAGGTAAACGCGGACGATTCTGTGATCGTGGACGGAGTGAGATACGCGGGCACGCCCGGCTTGTACGAATTGATCTTCAAAAAAATTCCCGATGAAGCACTTTGCACCGAGGACGACATGGAAAAGTACAAAAAAAAATGAACGCGTGATCGCCATGCGCGTTAAAAGTGAAACTTCTGAAGGCAAGGCTTTGCCATAACTTATCTGAAATTAATACAAAAACAATACAACGGAATTAGTCACTCCAAGCCGTCCGTAACTCGAAAATATAGTATTACATGCAGTTCTCACTATATCCGTCTCGCCAGTGCCGTAAGCCTGATCGAATTTTCGTGACGCGTTTTCGAGTCGCAAAATCGAATTTACTTACCGATCCAAAAGGAGTTTCACTTTGTACGCCTGTTGGTCGAATTTTCGAGACACTATTTCGTGACGTTTTTTCGTGTCGCACAATCGAACTTACTACCGTGCCAAAGAAGTTTCATTTTGTACGCCTATTGGTCGAATTTTCGTTACACTTTTCGTGTCGCGAAATTCGTGTCGCTTTTCCGTGTCGCA
>NW_020217198.1:0-22289 GCF_003070985.1 Temnothorax curvispinosus | reverse complement strand
TTCGTGTCGCTCACGAACCCGTTATGGGCAACAAGGGACAAAAATACAAGCGTATCATCGCTCCCGCAAGGGCTCCGTTGATATCGCGCGATAGAATCGGCATTTATAAAGGGCGCTGGTGTGATTACCTTGGTGACCAGATTACCTTCGATCATGAAATTGAACGACAATACAATAGATTATGTTTATTGGGACAATCCTAACGAATTGGTGGATCGTCTATGATTACTCGATGCGATTACCCCTCTCGTCGAGCGGGCAACGACGCGCACGGTAACGAGATTCAGTCGATAATCGAGGAGCTTCGCAAAATCGGATTGATTATAAATTGATTTGTTGCTTCGACCGCGACGGCAGTGCGCTTCTCGACAAGAGATCGACGCAATTTAGGTGAACAAATTCGGAATGTCTCTGAGAAAACGCGGCGATGGCGGTGGATTCGCGACGGAAAGATCGCGATTCTCGATCGACTCCCTGCGAAACTACGTGCGAGACAGCGCGCTCTGCTTGAACGAGGATTCCTACGACGCGAGGGAGCGCAAGGTACGACGTCTAGCCGCGCCGGAGATTGACAGCAACGCGACGAACAAGAGTTACGTCGAACGCACGCTTCGAGAATCGGGAAAGGAGATCGATAAATCGTTGTCGTCGGTGAAAAGCGAGGTGGACCTTGCAGCCGGCGGCTGCGACCGTGACGACTGACACGAAGCGGAAACACGGGCCGGTGGTAATGAACGACCGTGTGTTAGACCAACCACTAATACCGCCAAAGAAGCGTAAGGATAAGCTGCCCGTGGACCAGATGCTGGAGACCACGGCCTCCAAGGCGGGACCGATGGAATTGCGCCAACCGGCGCACATACTCGCGGCGATAAAGGACGCCGCAAGGGCGTCGAGCAACATGCCGGACAGGCACGCGTAGATATAAGATGCTAACCAGATGTAAATAAAGATCACCGCGTATAGTTAAGTACATATAGGTATAAGTTCACCGCGTAGAATTAAGGCCATACAGAAATAAGTTTACCGCGTAGTGTTAAGGGTATGAACAGTAACGATTTTCTTTTTGTTTGTTTTGATTTTGTTTAATATGCGTAAATGAGTTTCTTCTCGTTAAAAATTGGTTTTGTTTCTCGTTACTTGATAAATTTATTTTTGGTTAAGCAAATAGTTTTTTTTTGTTCCCGCATACTTAACTTCGTGTCAAATATACCGGACGAGCTACGGGAAAAATTCAGGGGGAAAATTTACTCACAATTGTGCAAGGATTAATAAAGGGTCTATGGACCAAAACGGTTAAACGAAATTTAATTTCAATTAGTACCTTTTGACGGATTAACGTTTAAACACAACGGAGAATGTTCCGGCAAAGTTTCAGAGTCAGAGTGACTCAAGTTTAACAAACTATCAGCCGATACAAATAACCTTATAAAAAAGTTCCGGGGGAATTGAAAACCGCGGATACGCGCTCCAAATTAAAGGCGCGTTCACAACGAGCGATGGGGTAGGCGAGACGGCCGGACCACCGAGCAAATGGGGATTGAAGCGACATTAATATGTTGTAAGCGTCGCCGGAAACACGACACGACCATCGACGGTCCAGCAGAACGCGCGAGACCGGAAGCCGGCTTACCACGGAACGTGGTAAACGAACCGGACGAACCATCGATGCGATCGGGAAAATCCTGACGCGAGGGAATTAAGGACACCTCAAAGAAAAGGTTACCATTGACAATCGGTATCGCGAACGCGCGGGTTTAGAGATTGCCTTACCATAAGTCATGGTAAGCGAATTAGGCGAACCGCGAGTACGACTGGCAAATTATCGATGCCAAATTGTTGCGGGCATCTCGGGTACACTACCGACGCCGGCGATCGACAGGTCCGATAAGTAAGACGCTGCAACCGTTTGCCTAACCGTGGAGCCGAGGACACCCGAGTGGCAGCAGCAACCAAGGGAGCAGCGGACACCGATATTTCTTTATGATAAATACCGGATAAGCGAGTCCGAAGAGCCCATATGGCTAGCGTTCATCTTAGAATATAGCGACGCGACGAATAGGGGAACCGGGGCCTGATTGACCCCGGCAGGCGAGCCGCAGAGGAAGGACCGAACGAGACAACGAGCGGGCCTCGGCAGGAGACTCGAGCGGAGGAAATAGGGACGATCGCGGCGAAAATCGAGCGAAGGGCCCGCGAGATAGCGGGGACACTAAAAATGCCACCGCGAACGAGGGCACAGCGGTCATAGCCGAAGGGCGGATCACGGAGTCCGCAAGAGAGGGGACCTCGAGACCGACCACCCGACCCGCGACGCGCTAATACCACCACGCGCGGAGATAGCGGGGTCAAATCAATGACCCCCGCGCATAGGGGTACGGCGGTCACAGCCGGGGGCCGAGCCACGGAATCCGCCCAAGGGGGGACCCCGATGCCGACCACCCGAACCGCGACGCGCTAATACCACCGGGCGCGGAGATAGCGGGATCAAAACAGTGACCCCCGCGCATAGGGGTACGGCGGTTACAGCCGGGGACCGAGCCGCGGAATACGCCGCAGGGGAGACCCTGACGTCAACCATCCGACCCGCAACGCGCTAATACCACCGGGCGCGGACATAGCGGGGTCAAAACAATAACCCCCGCGCATAGGGGTACGGCGGTCACAGTCGGGGGCCGAGCCGCGAAATCCGCCTCAGGGAAGACCCTGACGCCAACCACCCGACCCGCGACGCGCTAATACCACCGGGCGCGGAGATAGCGGGGTCAAAACAGTGACCCCCGCGCATAGGGATACGGCGGTCACAGCCAGTGGCCGAGCCGCGGAATCCGCCTCAGGGGGGACCCGGACGTCAACCACCCGACCCGCGACGCGATAATACTACCGGCCGCGGAGATAGCGGGGTCAAAACAATGACCCCCGGAAGTCAGCAACCACGATACTCCGGAGGGAAGTAGCGGACGGAGGGTCACCAGGGGAGGCGCCGGGAAAGATCCGAGAGGTCAGCGGGACCACTCGGTCGCACAAACCTCGGACTCGGGAACCAGAGGAGCGGGGTCCAAGGAGCCCCATGCGTATGCGTGCAAGTAATTACGAAGCTGGAATTGAGAACCCCGGGCGACACCGAACGCGAAAACATCGAAAAACTGTCATAAGAAAAGAGAAAGCGTTCACCATCTGGCGTGGAAAAGTAGAGACGTAAATAACACCGATGGTGGGAGCAACGATCCCGAGGTGGGAACGCCGGGAGAGCCCGGCAACTCGAGGCAGCCGCTCGGATATCGTGGTCGCGGTAACACGTATATAAGATTCGTTCATACAATACGGACTTAGCGCGTAATTTAGCGCAGCGATATATTGCAACCAAGCACTCCCGCGTACTTGCGCGTTAAAGATAACTCGTATAACTATTGCAAGCGGTAATTAACCCTCAGTTACCTTACGTTTTCACACCCCGATATTACCTCACGTGGGTCTGAGAGACCCCTGCCGTCTTCTCCAGCTTGTATCTTTAAGACAAATGCATCAATTTTAAGTTATTTTTTTTAATCGATACAACTTTTAAAGATCTACAAGACTGTTCAGGTCAGATTATCCCAAATTAAAAAACGTAAATGTTATTTAAAAAAAAGGAAGACGTGCTTTTCTAAAAAAGCGAAAAAATTTGTTTTTTTTTTTCAAATTGACGTAGTACTGACTAAAAAAAAGATAAAAAGATTTTATAATACATAATTCAAAAGGTCAAGAGTTGTACTTTAAGAAGAAATTAGCGTCATAACGATTGATTCCAAAAAGTATATTTTTTTTGCAAAGTGAAGTAAAATATTATTGTCTCTAAAAATGGATTTTTTTTTTAAATCGTAAAATTTGCGATTTTGGAAATTAAATATAAACATGTAGAAAAATAATAAAATATTTTTCAAAAAGTTTTATATGGCTAATACAAAATGGCGGCTATGGAGAAGTAAAAATTCATGTTTTTTTGTATAAAATCAATAAAAGTGGTGAATAAATGCAATAAAAATGCATGAAAAAATACTTTATTTATTCAAAATACACATAAAAAAAAATTACGTTATTGCGACGCGCAAGTGCTGCACATTTTTGCGGCATGTTTGTTACACATAGGATTGTTACATTTTACACATTTGTACCACGTTTTTCTGTCAAGCGCTACAGGACAATACGAACATCTTTTTTGCGTACTCAACTTATTATCCGCAATTAAATCACGAGGATCTTGATCTTCTGGAATCTTATCGTGTGTGAGAAATTCCTCGATTTGTAGCCGCGTGAGAGTATGGAGACCGTGCTCAGTTAAACGCCTCTGTAACTGAGGCTTTATAAGCGCTAGAGACAAATCAAGAATATAATCTTGACGCTTTTTCTTAGAGTTGTCTTGGCGAAAAGTGTATAATATGAAACTATTTACATTTGCGTGATCAAGCATACCTTAAAAATAACGCATCGGCCATCGGAACGTTTTTCGCGCTGTAGTAAAATCGTGACATTTTTTATCAAAACTATCTGTACCACCCTTAGTTTTGTTGTAAAACAGCACGATCTCCGGCTTATTAGTCGCTTCATCAATTGTATTGTTTAAGTGCAAAGAAGATAACAAAAGAACGATCTTATTTTTTTTAGGAGTGTACGAAACTAAAGTTTTGTGTTTATTGTAACAAAATTGAGCTATTATTCTTTCAGGTGGCAACTTTTTGAAGGTTTCGGAAATTTCTCGCTTATTTTTACGGTATTATTTGATTCTGTAAACCAATAAAATTCAATATTTTACTTTTTATACAACACAGAATACTGTTTTTTATAAGAATTACTTATACTTGTATTTTGACAGTGATCGTGTTTGTCACGATTTTACCTCACCTGGGTCTGAGTGACCCTACCGTCCCACTTCTGACTGTCTACCGCGGCTGCTTCGACCGGACTGACTTTCGCAAGTGGCCAGGCTAGTGCTAGAATCTTCAAACTTTCTTCCCCCACAGGTCCGAAGTCTCTAGCATTGCGCGTTCAAAAAGGGTGCGACTTTTAAACACGGCTTGGGTCACTTAGACCCACGTGAGGTAACTGAGGATTAATTACCATTTATAACAACGTTCGACGAAAAGTGTCAGTGTGAAGCGCATACGGCGCGACAATCTTTGTAATCAATTACGACGATCTGAAATAAATCAATTGTTTGTTAATATACGCAGTGTCAAGTTAATTTGAATTACTTACCTGCGACTTACCTTGTCCTGCGGCATCGATCCATCGTTGTCCAGCGGCGTTCCAGTATGCGATAAGGCGAGGATCGGGGACAGTCAGCGGCAGTTGAGATCCATCCGGGGCGAGAAGCTGAAAAGGAAATTGGCCGATTAATTAAACATACACATTCTCTACTTACCAGTTCCGTCGGAGGTGGTCCCACGTTGTCCATCGATGATCCAGCAGTGGGGAGGCAGCGTCGGGGCGTCGAAACATCCTGCGTCGAGAACCTGAAAATAAAAGAGAATTAATGGAGTATTGTTGCAATATCGTGCTATAATTCCGATACTTACCTTCTCGGTATATCAAGGTCAAACCGAGTGGCGACCGTTTGATAGGCAAATCTGGCTGAGATTTCATATTTTCGTGTGATCCACGTACCCAGAGAGTGACGTCCGGTCACAACGCAAGATTGGGTTACCATGCGAAATGGTAAACGACCCATGCGAACGAGGGGCCTGACCGGCGAATAAAACATGCGAGCGCGTAATAGTTGTCAGGGCCAACGCGAGCACACGGTCAAACGGCGTGCCGAACGTACGGGACAGAAGGACGTGATACCACGAAGGCGCGGCCACAGCCGTAGGCCAACGATCCAGCCGGGAGGCGAACATAGGCCGAAAGCGCATCCAGGGCGTAGCCAAGAGCGGGCAACGGCCATCGGTCAGCGGACCGGAAGTAAGGGAGGCGCTATCGCGATACCAGAGACATTTGTACGTTTGGGAGCTGAGGGTCGTATGGATACCGGGTGACTCGACAATAAAAAAAGCATGGTAAGCGGAACCTGCGATGTATAAGCAGTAGCGATAAAATTGTAGCGGTCGAGTAATCATCGACGGCTCAACCATCGAGACTACATTAAACAATTAATGCGAAGATACGGCAAATGACCATTCGCCATACCACGCGGGGTTGGTGAGCAATCGCGGGCGAGCACGACACGGCACACCAAATGTCCATAGCGTTAAAGTTAAAAACAACGAATGTACACGCAAAGTTCCATTTTCTTGAAGGATCCTATATTAAAAGTAAGGTATAAATTAATAAATAAAAACCCAGGATACAGGAAAATGGAATGCTGCGCAAAATATTTATTCAAATGTACAAACAGCGAATAGATAGTCGAACAATAAGGCTTTTGTTCGGGGAGCACCTGCCCAATAAGACAATGGCTCAGGAACGCGGAAGCAAAACAGTACCACATCTGGGAAGCAGGTGTAGGCCACATCTGGTCCACAGATGTCCAAAAAGTAGGTGGAGCCACGCCATAGTGAGGATGCAACCGGGAGCCTGGAGCCGGAGCAGAGCCCACGGATCGAGGATTCCTCGTCAGAGCCCTCGTAGTGAACAGTCGATTCGGTCTTGTAAAACCTTGCGATAAGAACTTAGACTCTCGGCGTTGAACACCCCGCGGTAGACGCGTTAAAACTTAAAACTTTGTCACGAAAATTTGTATCTGAAAATAGAATAAAATAGATTATATTTTATTATCTAAAAGAAATCAGAGTACTTAAATTCATTCGTGTGCGGTCAACCTACCTATAAGATATACCTACCTAATCCTGATACTTACCTGTCGGCGATCCTATATCCGTTCGGGGAGATCCAGAGGCGGTCCAGCGAAGGTCCAGGGCGAAGTCGGCGGTGCACAGCTGCAGTCCAGAGACGTAGACGGTCCGAGGTGCTTGGTCCAGCGGCGATCCTAGATCAGGCGGCAACGGGGCGACCTGAAACAGAAAAAGGGAAAAAGGAATCAGCGGGGCGTCATAAAGGTTGGGAAATTTAGAATATCCGAAGTAATCCTTTCTCGGTTTGTTGGGTGAAAATCGAGTGGCGACCGTGTCGGAGACACATCTTTTGATAATAAGGGGGGCATTACTTCTCTGCCCGGTTACAACCTGTCCAAACGGCGACGTGAACGGACTCAGAACCACGTTGAGCGAATTCAAGGAGACTGAAAACAACGTCATGAGCGAACTCAGAATCACGATGAACGAGTTTCTGACCAAGTTCAAGGAGATTGAAATACAGATACAGAACTTGGAAAACTCTAAATCCACGCAGACGGAGCAGATACTCGGCGCGCGGAACGCCATCGAAGAAACGACGGGCAAGACGAATTCTTTGAGAAACGACGTAAATCAGATAAACAGCGTCATGAGCGGACTGAGATTCGCGATGAACGATTTTCTAGCCAAATTCCACGAGATTAAAACAGCGATGGTGACGAAGGAATCGTTCGAGAGAGAGATAGCGACAATGAAAACGAACATTTGCGGTAACAGAGGGAAAGGTCAATAAGGAGGTAGATGAGCCGTCTTTTTTTCGCGCAGTCGAGAGAGGAATACACGCGCGCAATAATGAGTGCCGAGAAGCGGAGACTCGTGGGGGAGCTGCACGCACCGGCGTGGAGAAACTTCCCGCGACGTCACGTCGTGGTGCGCGGTTAGGTGGAGGGGAAGAGGGGCACCGCGTTTTTCGGGAACCGCGGGCGGGAAAGGGAACCGCGGGATGGGGGAACCGCGGGGAGGGAGAGGGGGGAACCGCGTTTTTCAGGCGCCGCGGGGGAAAGGGGAACCGCGTTTTTCGGGCGCCGCGGAGAGGGGGAGGGGAAAACTGCGTTTTTTGGGCACCGCGGGGGAGGGAGAGAGGGTCCGCGTTTTCTGGCGCCGCGGGGCGAGGGGGTCTGCGTTTTCCGGCGCCGCGGGGCGAGGGAACCCGCGTTCGCGTTTCGCCGCGCCGCGGAGTCCGCGTGACGTCACACGGCACGCTCCCGCTCGCGTTATCTCTCCCTCGTAGATGTTTCCCCTGCACCCCGGTCGCGCGCGTCTTCTCGTTCGCGCGGTGTCTCGCGCCCCCGTCTCCCGTTCGTCTTCTCGTTCGCGCGGTCTCTTTCCATCGCGCGTTCTCGTTCAAAAATTATGCGAAAACTACAAATAGAAAATTTGCTTACCACCGCTTGATTTCAACCTGAAACCCCTAGCTCTTGAGTTAGACACCTTCGGCAATTTGCCACACAACAATAATTTTATACAAAATATTTAGAGTTTTGTACACAGATAAGTTAGAAAGAAGCAATACATGAAAGAAGCTGTAAGCATAAACTGCAGTTTTATTGATATGCAATACAGACAGCCTTCGGACACCATGTCTTTGCCACGTAGCACTATTAATCACAAACAGTGCAAACTGAACAGAGATTACATGGCATTATATGATGTAGTGGGCCTGCACACGACGCACAGACTAAACCTTCAATCAGTATATAGGCGCGGGTGTCATGTTTTCGCTCAGCGTGCAACATTGAGAATAATCCTCGTAATCTTACAGTACACGATGCACAAAATTTTACATTACCAGAAGTAAAATAAAAGTATGTGCAACACATTTTTTTAAATTCATCTAAGGCATTCACTTCAGCCTGGTTTAATACTCGGAAAATTGCTTCCGAAACATCCTCAAACCTTTCACTGTCGTAACACGAATCGTTTGACAAAATTGCATCATCATCATCAATCTTGTTCATGTTCTTGTTCATGTTCCAGTTCATTTACCTCAATGTCCATTTCTTCAGGCACTTCCATTTCTTCATCATTTGCTTCAACTTCCATTCTTTCTTCTCCTTCAAACTGCAATTCTTCAAAATCCATTTTATATACACTTTGCTTACTTGCACTCACGCGCTAAAATATGAACTTTGGATAATATCCGAAGGTTCTTTTCCAATAAAATTCGTTGTCGAGAAACTCCCGGTACGATCGGAAATCGGCGATTCCCAATTCGCGGCGGATCAAATACCTCACTATGTCAACTCTCCACAAACGCACTCTAGAACAATTTCTCATGCGCGGTTCGCTGATCTTAACGATTTTGAATTTACTATTGAGCACCGGTTTGCACAAATTTTCATATTCGTCGCTCATGTCACGTCATGTGTTGTACTCGCGACTTTCAGTCCACTACTACTGAGCGTACCTTCAAATTCATCCTTCTATATCTCACTATTTTCACATTGTTTGTTTAACATATCTAATTTCATAATGATCTCAGCATCCGTACGGACGTTTTGTGAAAAATCTACGATGTACAGTTTTGCACGTGTGCGATGAAGTCACCGCGAGACGCGTATGTTCATGAAAACGATATCGCACCATTAACTTTCAATGGTTTAATCTGTATAACTGCTATTGAACAGCTATCAAACAGTTATTGAACCGCTATGAAACAGCTAAAAACAGCCAAAAACAGCTATGAAACAGCTATCAAACAGCTATTAAACCGCTATAAAACAACTATAACAGCTATTGAACCGCTATGAAACAGCTAAAAACAGCTATTAAACAGCTCTTGAACAGCTATCAACAACTAAAACAGCTATCTGTATAACTGCGTTCTGTATAACTGCTATTGAACCGCTATCAAACTTTTTTTAAACAACTAAAAACAGCTTTTAAACAGCTATCAAACAACTAAAAAACAGCTAAAAACAGCTAAAACATCTATATTATACTACAAAGTATGTGGGAAAAGGAAATAAATCATTTATATATACATATATAATTTATTTCAAAAAATCATAATTTTTCTGGTGTCGCGACCACCAGTTAAATATTTTTAATACATTTTGTAATGCGCAATTCTTAACATGTTTTTCGCATCTTACAGTATTAGTAACATCTAGATTATTTAAAGATTCGATATCTTCGTAATTTGCATCCAAAGTCTCAATTTTAAGATGTTTTCTCGCTTTATTCTCAAGCAGATCCATCAGCCATTCTCGTTTCTGACATCCCTTGACGTACACAAGAGTCGACGTCTCGTCACCCTTTCCAAGTACGGCCGATGTAATTAGATGTTTTGCCATGCTGTAGGGCACGTTTCCGTCCTCCCATCGTAGTCCATGGTGATTTGCAATCAACCAGAAAGCGCATGATTTGTCGGATTTCATGAGGAGACTCCATGGCATAGGACATGTAAAAATGTAATGCACCAAAACGGTCCCGTTTCTCAGAACCGCCACCTCTCACGACAAATTTCATCCCGGCGGTGAATCCTTGCAGATCGACAAACGTCGGTACGATCATGGCGAAACGATAGAGCAATCTGTATCTTATCGCGGTACATCAGTGTCTCTTATATTGTAATATCTGCTTATATTGCAATATCTGCTGATATTGCAATTTACATGAGTTTGTGCACTACGTTCGACAACGGACAGTATTCGATTACGCGATCATGCAAGAAGAGACAATAGGCGGTAGTATTTGCAGGTAAATTTTCTTTACAATTAAATTCTATTCGCACATCCACGGTGGCGCTCTTGACAGATTCGTTTTGTCGCAATCAATGACAACAAAAGGTCTTTCTATCAGGAATGTATACAAGCTATAAAGCGTATCGAAGGAATCGTATCCGTAATAAGTTTTACGAAAACGCGCATACATATCGAAAAGGACGGCGTATCGATTTTTGCCAAAATCCAGATTCATGTCGTCGTACGAATAAAATTCTGAGTTTAGATAAAGTTTCACGTTGGTCAAGTTACAGGCATCGAATACGCTAACATTTTAAGACATGATATTCTTGCGGCCTGTCTGCAGCGCAAAGATAACGTACCGCGGCTTCTCTAGCTGAGTCGCCGTTTTGACGGCCCACGAATGCTTGGTCGTGCTCTGCAACATGGGGTACTCGTACAGATCCCACGAACGAAAACTGACACTAAGATATCGCACGCTTTCCAAGGCCCGTAGCATGGATAGCTTATTAACCTCGTTTAACGTAACGTGAGGTATTCACCACTGTATTTTAAACAATTCGATTTCCGGCTCCGTCGCCGGATCTCCTACAATGCAATTGTTATCGCTACGCGCTCGTATCAAAATTAATTCGTGACGAGCGTTAACAACCACGCGTTTGTAATCCTCGCAAAAGCCCAGCAACAACTTGAGCGGTACGCAAAAGTTGAAGTATCCTTCCGGTATGCTCGATGTAACGTCCCAGCCAGCATTCCGCATGAGTTGAGAATCATTATACGATAGCGATACGTAGTTCTTGATGGTACTGGTTATGCCAACGTTTCTGTTGCGATCAATCTCCACACCGTTGAGCTCGTATCGAATCTCATCAAACATGAACGCTGCACAATTATTTACAAGCGTTGCCTGAGACTCATCATTCCTTCTCTTTATTACCAATCGTCCTTCAATGTAGAGAAAGCTTTCACACGGCAACGTGTATAAATCTTGCTGTTGTATGGGTATTCTTATCTCATCGTTATGTCCAAACGTTGTGTTGGCGTACGGATTGTACGTGTGTGTCTCAATCTTGATGACGCTGTCGTCAAAGATTGGTTCACCTCCAATGTATAAGATATTAGTCATTTTGTACGACAAAACCCAATGATTTCAAAAATTCAATGTTCGACGCAGTGAGTTTCTTCTTTGGCGATCGGATTGTCTTTTTCTTTCTCGTCTGTCGCACCTGCTCAGCTTCGTTCAGTACGAGCATCTCACGATATCGCTGTCGTCTTCGTACATGCAGTCTAATGGTGATTTCTTCTCCGCGAAAATCAATCAATCGACCGTTCTGATCCACGACGCGAAGCGTCAAGTCCGAAATGCTCCGTACGATGATCGGAAGGTAAATGATCTGTGCCGGCGTTTCCGATATCTTATATCCTAGAGGCACGCTCGGTGAAAACTCGTGTATCGTGTGTACGTACTTGTTGCTGCACGCACCCGCTGTCACGTTACACTCTATGCGAATGATGTTTACGTTGATGATATTTAGCGGAACATCCGATTCGTGCCATTATCGCGACTCCAGCACGCGATTCGCTGAAAATCCCAGCAGCGATCCAATGTTGTTCGATTTGGTGAAATTTATCCGATAAGCGCATTTAGTTTCGCTCTTCATCGTATTGTTATTAGCACGAATAATAATCAATGGGTGTGGTTCATCTTCGTTTGTCGATACATTATTGGATTGGTCCCATAAAAGAGCGCGTTTTAGATACATGTCTATATCACGCAGTTCGTACGATCCTTCGGCAATGGTAATCTTCTTGTCGTCGTCGTCATAGTAGAATTTATTGTTCGACGAATTTACATTTGATATCGTGTGATAGGTTTTAAAATCTGTTAGACCGAGCTCGTAATTGCCATCGCTCAAATCCACGGCGGGAAAGTAACTTACCGCGAGGATGCTGCTCTTGCCGGTGAGCGTAAATGTCAGTGACATGTTTGAATGAATACTGAGATTAAACAGCGTAACGCCGGTCTTTAAATTGATTGTCAACCGACTGTAGAAAACGCAGACACAGTTGTCCGTAACTGCTCTGATCGTATCGCTGATAAAGCGTGCGATTGTACTCTATTATATTGTTCTTTAGATACTGCGCCAATTCTCTCGGTGGTCGAAGATTGCCAAAATTGTCGAAATATATGGCACGATCTCCCCTCTTTGCGTACGCCACCCAGTGAGTACCCAGTCCCTCAGTATTATCCAAATTCATGATACCGCTCTCGTTTCGACGTATACCGCCGATCGGTAACGAATCGCGCATGAAATACCTCTAAAATATGGAATGCGCATACGTTTTGCCAATTGTTGCAGTTGTACATTGGTAGTTACACCCCTGGGGATTTTTAGCGTCTTTTCGACGTTTTTTTTTCTCGAGACTCTCCGTCCGCGTTTGTACGGAGCGAGATAAAGTCCGTGACCTTCCATGGCACGATTGTGACGTTGCATCTCTTCCAGCTGACGTCGCGCGGCTTTGTTATCATTCACGGCCTTTGCGACTCCCACCGCTCCGCCGACCAACGAGCCGAAACCCCTAATAACGGCAGGATGGTAGAGTACCGCCGCGTTTAGCTACCGGAAGTATTCGCTTGGTCTTCTTCTTTTTCTTCGTTTTCAAACCCATACCGAGTTTCGTTTTAGCCTTCATGGCCGCCCAAACGGCTGTAGCCGCAGTTCTCTCCGAGAGTCGAATCGTTCGCGGTGACACGTTTCCACGCTTTCGCGGCGAGTATATTGTCTGCCAGGTGTCGTTCTGCGAGATCGTTGCTACGCGAGTAGGCTATGTCGTGCTCGCGACACGCTGCGTCCACTGGATTAATACCCCGATCACCTCTTGCCAATCGTGTTTTTAAACGAGTTCCCGGACCGCAAAATTGATAGCCGGGAATATGTAATTTGATCGAAAGCGCGTTTATCGCGCGATTCAGCAGACTTCGACCTATCTTCGGCGGCATTCGCCGCAGTTTTTTATCAACGGCGGCGGACCGTCGATGTGCGTTTGCTGACACGGCAAATTATAATGTATTAAACAGCGCCGATATTGCTGAACCTCCAAATCTGCCTTGATATGTTCGGGAAGCTTATCCCACAAATAATCTATGTGATTATAAAACTGTTGTAGTAAAATGACCTTTGGTATATACTTTAACTGCTCGGCGGTTAAATCGTAAATATCGCTGTTATCCGACACGAGCAAAAACATTTTAACGATTGAGCATCTTAGCTCTACGCGCCTCTATAAATAGGCCAGCTTTCTCGATACTGCATTTCATTCGTTGTGGAGGGGAGGTAAAATGCGGTTCGTACGACAATCGCGGACGATCAAGTGACAAACTTTGACGATAAGATGCGGTTAACGAAAGGGATACGCAAACATGGAGGTATGCTACCGATTTCTATACGCGGTATCATCTGCGGTCCGTCGAATTGCGGCAAGACAAACGTCTTGATAAACTTGCTAGAAAGTCCGCACGGTGTACGTTTCGAGAACGTGTATGTGTACTCGAAATCGTTGCAACAACCGAAATCTCGATATTTGGAGAATATACTAACACCGATAGAAGAGATTGGCTACTTTACGTTCTCGAATAACAGTGACGTCATTCCGCCGAGCGAGGCGCTCCCGAATTCTATTTTTATCTTTGATGACGTGGCGTGCGACAAGCAGGATACGATAAGAGAATACTTTGCAATGGGCCGGCACGCGGACGTTGACTCCTTCTATCTTTGTCACACGTATGCAAAGATACCGAAGCATCTTATACGCGACAACGCAAATTTATTGATTATGTTTAAACAGAATGGTACCAATCTGAAACACATATATAACGATCACGTAAACACAAATATGTCTTACGATAATTTTAGTAAATTGTGTCATACGTGTTGGCAACAAAAGTATGGATTCGTGGTGATAGACAAGAACAGCGCGATTTCGAATGGTCGATACAGAAAAGGATTTAACGACTTTGCGATACCGAAACGTGGTTAGTTGTTGTTGACGCGTCGATTGAACAACGTTAGCGTTACAGAGAGAGATCGACACTCTGCTTTGTTTTTTTCTTCGCGATGGCTGCGATCGACGGGAGTGAGAATATTCGCGAGCGCGAGAAAATCGTGAAAGATTTTATTTCAGTAATGATGCTCGGTAATAAACGTTTTGAACGTGAACCATGCGGACAAGATAATTATCGACGACATACGATACAATGGCACACGCGGTCTTTTCGAATTAATCTTTAAGAAATATCCCGATCATGATATCTACACGGAGGACGAGATGCAAACATACAAAAGCATTCTGTTGATGACGAGTGCTCATAAACGCAATTATGATGCTCACGCTCAAATAAAGGGCAACGGGGGATACAAGTACACACATATAATCGGGCCGCTGATTTCGGGTAAAAAAGCTGGAAAAGGTATACCGCGTCCCATGACAGGCAACAACATCGATCATATAATTTAATCGTCGATTTCGGGTAAAAAAGCTGGAAAAGGTATACTGCGTGCCATGACATTAAACAACAACAAGATCGACTATGTTTATTAGGACGATCCCAACGAGCTTGTAGATCGTCTGCGATTGCTCGAAGCTTCGCGCCTAACTGGTCACACCGGTCACGATAACGAGATCCTGTCGATTATCGAGAAACTTCGCGAGGCTGGACTTATTATAAATTAAGTGGCGCGACAGCGATCCATTCAATCAACATCAAAATGCCGATCAACAAGTTTGGTATATCGCTCGGAAGAAGCGGTGCGGTACCGTACTGTCAATGGAGCGGATTAATCAGAAATTACGCGCGCGATAACGCTCTTTGCATGGTCGCCACCGACTTTGACGCGAAATCGCGCAAGATTCGACGGATAGTGCCGCCCATAGATGATGGCGATGCCGCCAATAAACGTTACGTGCAGCAGAGCGTGCAAATTTTGAAAGATCGGCAGGATGAAATCGAGAGAAAGATGGCTGCATTTTAGAATAACGTGCAAATTACCCTAAACGAACTTCAAAAGATGATTCAAGATGTAATTGCGAATTATCGCAAATAGATAAGAACGCGCATCTGATCTCTGCGTCAGTTGCACGCCATCGTCATGGCTAGTAAGAAGCAATCAGCTGAGAAACGGTGGCTGGTGGAAGAATTACACGCTCCTGCGAGAAGAAATTTTTCGCGAAGACGCGTCATAGTGCGCGAATACGATGACCTGTGGCAGGCAGATGTGGTCGAGATGCGTCCATACACGCGATTCAACAGAGGCTACCACTACATACTCACTGTTATCGACGTGCTGAGCAAGCACGCATGGGCCGTACCGCTCAAGGCCAAGAGCTGACCCGAGGTTACTATGGCGATTGCAAAAATAATTCGAGACGGCGGAAGATGTCCGAACAATCTGCAGACTGACAAGGAAAAAGAATTTTACAACGCCAACGTGCAGAAACTCCTGAAGAAACATAATATTAATCACTATTTGACCTATTCCGTAATGAAGGCATCGGTCGTTGAACGATTCAATCGCACGCTCAAGAACGACATGTGGAAAATGTTTACGCGCAATGGAAATTACAAATGGATCGACTCGCTGCCGGGTCTCGTATCGGATTACAACGCGCGAAAGCATCGAACTATTAGCATGCGACCCATCGATGTTACCCCCGCGATCGCCGACAAGCTCCTAAAAACGGTGTACAGCCATGTAAAGATCGTTGCTCCCGCGCAATTCAAAGTGGGCGACTCGGTACGCGTGAGTAAATTCAAGACAATCTTCGAGAAAGGATACACGCCAAATTGGACCACGGAGGTGTTTAGAATCGTCAAAGTGCAGAAAACTAATCCTGTGACGTATCTATTGGAAGATTTCTGCGGAAAACCCATCGCCGGCGGCTTCTACGAATACGAGTTACATCGCGTTGCTAATCCGACGTGTATCTCGTTGAAAAAGTTTTGCGCAAAAGGGGGGATGAGGTTTATGTAAAGTGGTTAGGATTTGATAATTCACACAATTCATGGATACACAAGAATAATGTATTGTAAAAATTTATTACAATATAAAAACATATTATACATACAAATGAGTCATTTATTTTCCTAAATATTTAAATGTAATTACAATGGTATTTTATAATGCCCCATGGCAGCGTTTCGGTAGAACCGGGTTATAATGTATCGCTTATCGTCGTACGGACTTAGAGCTATTTTCGTTTCGGGCAAGGTGTACACCTCGTGTTGTTTGGATCTTATGCACGCCTGTTGTGATTCTTAAAGGCCAACCACTTGTCGTTATCGCTCGGTAACTTGATCGCGCAGTCGTTCATCTCCCGACAGTCGACGGTGTGGGCTTCCAATTTCTCGTTGGAGCTGAAGTAGTGCAAACATCTGTGAATAATGAAATTTTTTTATATCTTTTACGTAAAAATTATTTTATTATTTATTAGGATGTATACTCGCCGATCACAAAAGTATTTCCGACCATGGTGTCGGTTGATTTGCGAGCTCACGAGGCGGGATAGGTTCTTAATCCATGCAAAATGTCCCACGTTGTCATCATGCACGTACAGCAGATTTACATGCCTGTCCATCTTTCGGTCGGCGAGCCGTATTGGTAGAA
Organism: Temnothorax curvispinosus; assembly: GCF_003070985.1. Lineage (NCBI taxonomy): Eukaryota > Metazoa > Arthropoda > Insecta > Hymenoptera > Formicidae > Temnothorax > Temnothorax curvispinosus. The sequence continues at coordinate 5,111 of NW_020217198.1, read as the reverse complement.
TTGCAAGTTCCTTGTTTTTTTTCTCGATGCTAAACACGTTGATAGAAATGTTGTTGTGATTTTCAAAACTTTTAATTTGATCCGACGTCATTGGAAACTTGATGTTTGTAACATTTAGCACCGACGTGTAATGTGGATACGACGATTCTCGTTCTGCATGTCTCTCGGCTGGATGCAGAGCAGCCACCACTGACCATGCAAAACAAGCATTGTCCATTGATTGCACGTTTATCACTGCTCTCTTCAATTTAATTTCTCGCGGTATTTCTACAAAACACATGTTATTACATGATCTTTTTTCTAACACAATTTGTTGTACTCACAACTTCCAATTCTCGACTACTGAGCGTATCTTCCGGATTCGTCATTTTATATCCTACTAATGATGCATCGTTTGCTTTTTTATCATATCTAATTTCACCGTGATCTCAGCATCCGTACATCGGCGCTATTTGCAAAATTTGCAGTTTTGCACGTGTTCGATGAAATCATTGCGAGACACGTATGTTCTTGTAAACGATATCGTGCCATTGACTTTCGGTGATTTGATCTGTATAATTGCAGCAGCCATACATCGGCGCTATTTGCAAAATTTGCAGTTTTGCACGTGTTCGATGAAATCATCGCGAGACACGTCGCGACATATTCTTGTAAACAATAACGCTCCATCGACTTATGCAAAATTGCAAAATTTGCAGTTTTGCACGTGTTCGATGAAATCATCGCGAGACACGTCGCAACATGTTCTTGAAAAAAAAAATCATATTTGATGCTATTGCCCGATGAGGTAATCTCATCATAAATGTTCTTGACAAAGATATCACATTTAACATATATGTGGATTGTGGAAGTTTTTTGACAAGAAAAATTTATGTATTTTAATAAAATATTTTTATTTTTTGTACTGTTACCTCTGTAATTCTTTGCGATGCGATTAAATCTTTTAAAATACATATATAAACTTTGTATTTAAATACCTTGTATTCCCTTGTTGGGTTTAAATATTTTAATAAAATATTTGTATTTTGTACTGTGTAATTTTTCATGATTCAATTTTTTATTCTAATCGAAGAAAAGCAGTAGTAATATTATACCTCGAAAAAACCTAAGTAACAAGTGGTAGACGTAATCTTTGTATCTCGAAAAATACACTGAAAAAAAAAATTGTTAATCCCAAGAAATATTTAGTTCGATACGTTCAACTAAACATTTTAGTTAGTTAACTAAATATTAGTTGTTTCAACAATTTATATCGTTTCTTTAATCAAGAATTAATTAATTCAACTAATGTTCAGTTAACTAACTAAAATGTTTAGTTGAACGTATCGGACTAAATATTTCTTGGGATTGACAAATTTTTTTTCTCAGTGTATGTTCTCTGTAATTGGCGCTGTAATTTAAAAAGAGATATCTTTTCTTTTTTGTAATTGTAATAATAGATCACTTGAAGCGCAACTCATTTTTTGATAAAGTAACGTAATTTTGTGATGTGTATCACTTGAGTAATAATTTTTTGGAAATAAAAATACTACTGCTTAAGTTTTTTCGAAATTTTTGGAGATTGATATCACGACGCGGGTGAAAAGGGTTTTCTATATAAATATATAATTATATGTGAAATTTGATGCTTTATCTTTATATATTAAAATTTCATGTGATAATGTAGGAAAAACAGGAACTTACGTTCGAAGAGATAAATCTGTTTTCACACTTTTAACGTAAAAATTATATCTCTTTAATGAGTATATAAGGGGTCCCAATTTGTGAGCTACCGTTAAAGTTGTTTGCAATGGAGGAACTAAAGCTATTAGTGACAGCCTGCGAGATGTTAAATACTGACGTACAAAATCTTGTTGCTAGGACAACATCATTGACGGAAAACGCCACGAAACTAAACGCGGTGGTGAAACACATGCGCAAAAATTCACCAAAATGTATCAAATTAAATTATAACATGGACTACAAAGATGACGTATTTAAAAAAATGTAAGTACAATCATTTTTTTTTTCACTCGCAAACAGACGGACGCGATTAATGTTATTTTTTTTGTTTATCAGACACAGGTGTATAGATGTTATCGGTGACATACAAAAAGAATCAATTGATGATACATTAATCGAAGTTCATAAAATGGAAATGGAAGCATGAATAATTTGTGCTAAAATGACTAAAATTAAAATTCCCGGAGTTAAACCTAAAGATAATTCAGCAGACGCTTCTACAAGTGGTGACGAGGATGTAACCGTCGATTGAATACGGCGGTATAATGTACAATAATTCTTTGTAGTAAAAAAAAATTGAATAACGTGTATCTTGATGAAAGAATATAATATATTTGTTTCGAAATACACATAAGTTTACATTAAGGCAAAAAAAACTAATATGTATAAAAACTATAAGACCGCCGTTTTATCCATGAGTTATGCGAACCGTTCATTCCCAACCACTTCACGTATACGTCGTCGCCTCGCCTGCGCAACACTTTCTCTACGAGATAAATGTCGGGGTTGGAAACTCGCAGCAATTCGTGCTCGTAAAATCCTCCGGCTATCGGTTCCCCGCGGTAGTCTTTCAACAGATATGTCACAGGATTGGTACGTTGTATTTTAGCGACACGGAAGATCTCGGTAGTCCAGTTGGAAGTGTAACCCTTTTCGAACATCGTTTTGAATTTGCTCACGCGCACTGGATCGTTTATCCTGAATCTACCTGGAGCGGCGATCTTCGCGCTACTGTACACCGTGGACAAGAGTTTCTTGGCGACGGCGGGTGTCACGTCCACCGGTCGCATTCCGATCGTCCTATGCCTGCGGTGGTTGTAATTCGACAGCAGACGCGGCAGCGCCTCGACCCACGCGTGCGATCCGTTGAGCGTGAAGAGTTTCCACATGTCGTTTTTCAGCGTGCGATTGAATCTCTCCACCACCGACGCCTTCATCACCGAGTACGTCGAGTAGTGATTTATATCGCGTTTTCTCATAATCTCTCACACGTTAGCGTTGTAGAACTCCTTTCCCTTGTCCGTTTGCAGATTCCTCGGATATCGCGCGTCCTCGCAAAATATCCTCGACAGGGCCGCGGTTACCTCGCTTCCGCTTTTGCTCTTGAGCGGTAACGCCCACGCGAGTAGGTAAGATAAGGGCATACTGACTAAGGGATCTGAGAGGGGGGTGAGGGGCGGGGGGAACCGCGGGCGAGGGGGGAACCGCGGGAGAGGGGGAACCGCGGGAGAAGAAAACCGCGGGAAGGGGAGGGGGAACCGCGTTTTTCGGGCGCCGCGGGGGAGGAGGAGGGGGGCCGCGTTTTCCGGCGCCGCGGGGCGAGGGGGGAACCGCGTTTTCCAGCGCCGCGGGGGGGTCCGCGTTTTTTGGCGCCGCGGGGCGAGGGAGGGTCCGCGTTTTCCGGCGCCGCGGGGGAGGATAACCGCGTTTTCCGGCGTCGTGGGGGAGGGAACCCGCGCCGCGGAGTCCGCATGCAACGGCCGCGTCGGTCCGCGTGACGTCACACGGCACGCTCCCGCTCGCGTTATCTCTCCCTCGTAGATGTTCTCTCGCGCCCCCGTCCCCCCCGTTCACGTGAGTCTTCTCGTTCGCGCGGTCGCTCCCTTGATCGCGCGCGGTTTCTCTCGCTCCCGGCCCCCGTTCTGTCTCACGCCCGTCCGCGCGGTCTCTCTCCCTCATTCGCGCGCGGTCCCTCTCGCTCCCGGCCCCCGTTCTGTCTCACGCCCGTTCGCGTTCTCTTTCCCTCGCGCGTTCTCGCTCGCGGTCCCGTTCGCGTTCTCTTTCCCTCGCGCAATCTCGCTCCCGGCTCCCGTTCGCGTTCTCGCTCACGTTCGTGTTCTCGCTCGCGATTGCGTATCTTTTCTTCGCCAATGATATTTAATCGTTTAGATCTTCGCGATATTTAATTTTAATATTACATTTAAGTAAACAATAAACGAAGACAGTTTTATGACAGGGAATGGAATGAACGATAAATGACGAGGAAAAATAATTAAAACTTATTTTATCATATTATATACTTATTTATTTCTCATGTAGCGCATTATACACAATAGTATCTAAAGCGTAGGCTAATAATTCGCAATCAATAATCGAATTTTCATCATAAACTTCACGCAAGATTTTAACTGCACTACATTTATCGGTGATACAATTTTGACGTAAAATTGTTACAAACTGTTTAAATTTTTCACTTACACCATAAACACTTTGGCATAGTTGAAAATACACATTTTCGACGCAATGTTCTAGTTCGAACAGAAAGAGTACGGTTGACGGTTTCATGTATAAGCTGGTGTCGCACGACGTCAATTTTACGTAATATCTGCGTCACGTATTTTAACGAGTTTTAGATCTCGACACGCTAGCGATGATGGCGCCGGTGACTGCACGAATCGCTGAACGTTTTGCAATGAATGTCACCCACGTTGCATGAGGCAGAATTATCCGACTGCCTCGGTTATCGCCAATAAGTATATTCACAGAGGACATAAGTCCAGCGTTGATTCCAACATCCAAAAATTTATACGTTGTCGATGTCAAGGCAAATTTCTTTCCCAAAATACGAGGCGTGTAGCGGGGTTTATCAAAACTGAAAAAATACAATTATGTTTATAAAAGTTTTTTTTGCACAAGTATATACGAAAATTAGCAGTACTTACTCATTGTGCTGTTTCTCGCACGCTTCATCCTGAATCGGATCGTAGTAGTTCACACCGTGAGTGTTCATCGTATCTGGAGGCTGTTTGCGACGTACTCGAACCGTATCAAACTCTCGATTGCGCGCTAGAATCCTCATAAATATTTTTTTTCTGCGATCTTAAAAATGCAAGTTTGCATTTCAGCCAAGCGTCGCTGCTGCAGGTGACCACCACCACAATCCACATATATGTTAAATGTGATATCTTTGTCAAGAACATTCATGATGAGATTACCTCATCGGGCAATAGCATCAAATATGATTTTTTTTTTCAAGAACATGTTGCGACGTGTCTCGCGATGATTTCATCGAACACGTGCAAAACTGCAAATTTTGCAATTTTGCATAAGTCGATGGAGCGTTATTGTTTACAAGAATATGTCGCGACGTGTCTCGCGATGATTTCATC
>NW_020217197.1:0-4251 GCF_003070985.1 Temnothorax curvispinosus | reverse complement strand
GGGGGGGCGGTGTTCTTTCGTCGTCGTCGACCGGCGGACGGTGCCTCAGGGGTCGGGGGCGGTCTCTGGGGGTCCTTCGGGGCCTTTGGGGGGCGCTCTCGATACGGGTTTGGCGAACCCGGGGATACCCGAGGGCTCGGGCAGGCTGGGCTCGTGAGGCGGGCGAAGCCAACCAGCCTAGGGGAAGGACACCCCGAATAATAAACCAAAATTAAATCTCATGGAAAATGTCCTCCTGGGAAAAGACACTTACAGGTCCAGAGGGTTCGGATGCCTCAGGCCCGGTGGGTGGGGGATGCTCTACGGAGCAACGTCCTGGTTCCCCCCCATCGTCATTCCACGACGGGACACACACACGCACTAGGATTGGGACCAAACCTGGTCCCAAAAGCTCGAAGGGAAGGAAGGGGTCCAGGAAGGGGCCCAGAGGCGACAAGGTTTCTGATCGCTCAAGGGACAGGAGTCCTTTGAATAACAATAACGATGGACAGGTCGTCTCCACGTCCAAGGGTTCTGTGGTCGACAGGATCCGAGAAGAAAATGAGACACTGGACAAGAACAAGCAGTTCTTGGACTCACTGGACTCAAAAAATGAGGGACTCGTCGATACGGCTGACGAAGTCGAATCAATCCCAGATGACGAAGAGGAGCTCACTCAGGATGAACACGTGAGCATTGTTGGGTCCAAAGAGACGGACAAGCGCAGAGGAAGGAAAACTACCACCGGAGTCGGTGAATGTAGGAAGGCGGTCAAGGCACGAAAAGCCAGGGAAGCTGAGGAGCAAAGGCTTCGAGATCTAGATGACCCAACAATTGCTCCAAATCTCTCAAAAAATCGAGTAGCTAAAGAGAAAGAGATGATGGAGCAGCTTAAAGCAGCTCCAATAGTAGACTTGCCCAACCAGATCTTGGATGCTGTGAGACTGGTGGACAAGGTAAACTGCTCAGCTGCAAGTATGAGGGGGGTAGACCGAAAGCGTCTAAATGACGCTGCTGCTACCATAGCCGCCGCGGTCACCCATATGGCCACGAGAATCGGCCAGGAAGTGGGAAAAGTTGCTGGACAGAGGGAACTCGATGAAATCCGATCCGAGCTGGCAGCACTTCGCGAGGAAAACAAATCCCTCCGTGAGAAGGTTGCCGAACTCGAGACGCAAAGGAGGGAAGCCGTTGTAGAGGTACCTACACCGATGGATGTAGACGACAACAACGAAATTACATCCCGGGGAAGAAACACTAAGAAGAGGAACGTTATAATCGACGATTCGTCTTCCGAAAGCGAGCGCGAAGTCTCCCGACACGAAAAAGCCAAAGCAGAGGAGGAAAGGCTAAGAATGCTCGGGGAGATGAAGCGTGATGGGATGCCGCCAGTGTATAGGCCCCCCCTAAAAGGGGTCGGCGCTACGCTAATAGAAAACGAGGTGCCTCCGGCTTCGGCTGATGTACCAATAGCGGAACAGCCCGTGTCAATGGCCGACATCGAGAAAAGGCTTTTCGATGCCCTCTCGGCTCGACTCACGAGTGCCATTGAGGGCACTATCGGTAAAATTATCGGAAAGGACCCGAAACCGGCAGACACGACGGCTATAGGCAAACCACCAGCCAAGAATAGGGATATTCCAAAGCCCGCACAAAAGGGTAACACCGCACCCAAGAACAAGGCCTTGGAAAACAAGGAGGGAAAGAGCAAGGCAGGATCGAAGGGCACTGTCACCAAGACAAATCCACCTAAGAACCTGACAAGCAAAACGAGCGGGGGAACCGGCAAAACGAGCGCGGGTGCAGATAAATCTGCAGGGATCAATAAAGTAACCCAAGAGGAATGGACGACGGTAGTCAAACGCGGCAAAGCCAAGTCCAAACCCAACGACATTAAGGTAGCGTCGAACAAGGTAAAGGACTCGAATAAGTCGACGCCCTCGGCTGTAAAAGACAACGCCGCAAAAACGCAGTCGAAGCCGACGGTCGGTAAACCGGCGGTCAAGAGGAAGGTCCCCAAGGCCGCAGCAATTACGCTGACGAGCATCGAGGGAGAATACGACTCGCTAATCCGCGAGGCAACGCAGAAGATCTCCCTCAGCGAGTTAGGCATAACTGGCGGATTGAAGCCAAAAAGGGCTCAGACCGGAGCGCTACTAATAGAAGTTCCCGGTCAAGGAGGAGCGGCCAAAGCTGACGCTCTCGCGGAACGCATGGCTGCTTTGTTCTCGGACAGACCTGGAGTCAAGATAGCCAGGCCAACAAAGACCGGAGAAATCCGGGTGCTGGACTTGGTGGATTCTATCACCAGCGAAGATGTGGTAACGGCAGTAGCAGTTACTGGAGAATGCCAGCCGCATCAAGTACAGATAGGAGAATTGAGGAAAGGACCCAACGGATTTAACACCGCATGGATCCGCTGTCCATTGACGGCCGTAAATAAGTTGATGGGCAAGGGCAATAAACTACAGATTCAGTGGTTTAATGTTCGAGTGCAAACATTGGAGCCAAGACCGTTGCAGTGCTTCCGATGTTTGCAAGGAGGTCACGTCAGGGCACAATGTCCAAGTGACATCGACAGAGGAGCCCGCTGTTACAGATGCAGCGAAGAGGGTCATAAGGCCAGGGATTGCGTGGCGGCGCTAAAGTGTGCGCTGTGCGCAGATCTGGGGAAACCCGCGGGTCACAGGGTTGGCGGAAAAGCCTGCGCCTCGTCAAGGAGAAAGACGAGACCGGGCAAAGTTCCGAAGTCAACGGTGCGGAGCACCGTAATAAGAGGCGAGGAAGCGATGGAGGTTGACCAAGATGCGGGGTCACCCAAAGAGCAGCCCGTAATCAGGAGCATTGAGAAGGTGTCAATGAACATCAAAAGAAGGGCACCCACCAAGAGGAGCGCCACAAGTGCCGATGCAGGAGGCACGGGCGTTCAAGACAGGGAAACAAGGCCCACGGCTCAAAAAAGGAAGAAGGAGCGAACAAAGTCCCAACGGGTGGGACAGACTCAAGAGGAAGGAAGCAACACCAATTCTACGGTGGAGCAAATGGAGGGGACACTGTTGGCCCAACCAATTGAGGAATTGCCGATACAGGCAAGGCCACCCATGGAACAAGGTGAGTCCATAGACGAGGTGGAGGTTCCCGCAGCAGGATATTTGTAATGTGTGACAGGATCCTGCAGGCAAATGTAAACCACACCCCTGCCTCCCAAGACGTGTTCCTGCACACCATGGCGGAGCGGGGGTGCGGTATAGGAATCGTTGCCGAGCCGTACCGAGTCCCACCCGGAAACCCGTGCTGGGCATCGGACAGGTGCGGCTCGGTAGCGATACACTGGAGGAGAACCGACGAGCCTGTAACCTTCTCCAAACTCGAGGAAGGCGAGGGCTTTGTAGCGGTTCGATGGGGCCACGTCGCAGTGATAGGGGTGTATATCTCCCCTGCGGGAGGCGTGACACCCTTCGAGAGACGTCTGACCAGTCTCAAGGATTGCGTCAATAGATATCTACCGGGACCAGTGCTAGTGGCCGGGGACTTTAACGCGAAAGCTACGCTATGGGGGTCCCCGGCCACGGACGGCAGGGGCCACAGATTGATAGACTGGGCGGCAAGCCTGGGCCTAGTGGTGGTTAACACCGGAAGAGTCCAGACCTGCGTGCGGCATCAAGGGGGCTCAATCGTAGACCTTACGTGGGCTACACCGAGCATCGCACGCCACATAAGAGGATGGAGAGTGGCCGAGGAGGTGGAAAGTTTGTCGGATCATCTCTTTATTGAGATGAGCCTCCCGGCCACCCCTCCAGAGATCCGGGCTCGTCGTAGGGAGGCAGAAGAGTGCTTCCCTAGGTGGGCACTGCGCCAGATGAACACCGATCTGTTCAGAGCAGCCATGAGGGTGGCAATGTGGTCGGGAGAAGCCCCGAACATGCCCGACGATGTGGACGCGGCAACGGCTTGGATCGGGGAATTTATGACCTCCGCATGTGACGCGGGGATGCCCCGGTCCAGGCCGCAAATAAGGAAGGCCGCGTACTGGTGGACGGAGGAGATAGCAGATTTAAGGCGCTCCTCCGTTCAATCCAGGCGAAGGTGGCTTCGAGCCAGGCGCACAAGTAACGCGCGTCGGATCGAGGAAGCCAACGTACAGTACCGCGAATCCAAACGCGCGTACTCCTTGGCGGTAAAGGTGGCTAAGGATCGGGCCTGGGGTGAACTAATGGAGACCCTGGACCGGGAGCCTTGGGGGCGCCCATATAGAATGGTCCTCAATAAGTT
>NW_020217196.1:0-27588 GCF_003070985.1 Temnothorax curvispinosus | reverse complement strand
CAGAATATACTTTGAAGAACGCAGCTTTATTAACAGTTGTGACGTGAGAAGTCGCGTCTCCTTCCCGGAACAGGAATGCTTGGCCGTCGTTTGGGCCATCCGAAAATTTCGACCGTATTTGGAGGGATATACGTTTACGGTGGTCACCGACCATAGTAGTTTGAGATGGCTTCATAACCTGAAGAATCCGACAGGTCGGTTGGCTCAATGGGCTCTAGAGCTTTTAGAATACGATTACGCGGTCGAATATAGGAAAGGGGCCCTCCATCATGTGCCCGACGCGTTGTCACGCATGTACGAGAAGGGGGAATACTGTCCATGGGTGGTATGGAATACCTGCCAAAGAACCAAAGTAGAGCAGGCGGGTCCGGCGGGTTGGATGGGACGTCGTGTGACAGAGGGACCGTAGACTGCGATCGCTGCAGATATGGTGGGGCCGCTGCCGCGTAGTAAGGCCGGTCATCAGTATTTGCTCGTAATTCAAGATCTTTTTACAAAGTGGGTGGAGATAAAAGCGTTGCGAGCGGCCACGGGTCCAAAAATACGGGAGGGTCTCGAGGATTTAAACGTGTCTCGGTGGGGTACACCCAAAATTCTGCTGACGGATAACGGTACGGAATTTATTAATCGGGTCATTAAGAATTTTGCGGAGGAAAATAGTATAACGCACACGACAGTGAAAGGATCAATCGGGTATTAAAGACAATGATAGTGGCCTTTATAGAAAAAGATCATAGGGAGTGGGACCTTCATTTGCCGCATTTTCGATTCGCGTACAACACCGCATTCCATTCGTCATTGGGTACCTCTTCCGCTTTTCTGAATTTTGGGCGTGAGTTGACGCCACCCCATTCTTTGCGCGATCGGGGAAACGAAGCTGCCGAGGTGAAAGCGCGGGACCCCGAGGAGTGGTTGCAACGAATGAAGAAGTTGCATGCCATCCAGGAGTGGGTGGCCGAGAACCTTGATCAGGCGAACCAAAAACAAGCCGCGCACTATAATTTGCGCAGGAGACCGCGTAGGTTTCGTGTCGGTGATCTCGTGTTGCAACGACAACATGTGTTGTCTTCCGCCGCGCAGGGAGTGGCAGGAAAGTTGGCACCGAAATTTCAGGGCCCGCTTCGAATCAAACGAGTGATTTCTCCGGCAGTATACGAAGTGGCACAGCCGGACGGATCACCCGCGGGTAAAGTTCACGTACAAGATCTTAAGCCCTACCACCCTCCAAGTGTTTAGAGTTTTATTAATATCTTAGAATGTAAATGGGGGGAAGGTTGGTCTGTGGCGGATTTCTCGGGATGCCTTGAATGTGAAGAGTTGCGTACGGTGGCGTGGTACAGTACCGGGTTGCGATATTATTTGGTCTCTCTCTTCCGAAACATTAACCCGAACTACTCTGACGCCGGAGTGGTGATCCGAGGTCCGGGTCGGGGCTCTCCCCTCAACGCTCGTCTGGGGAGGAGGAGTTGTGACGTGACAAGTCGCGTCTCCTTACCGGACGGGCTCGGCCGAGGGGAATTCGGGGATGCCTCCTCGTTAGAGCGAGAGGAGGGCGGTCGCGTATTAGTAATTGGTCTAATTAGCTGTTAAGTATTTAAGAGATTGCCAGTGGTGGCCGGAGTCAACCTGTAACAGCCGGGAGCCGCAACGAGAAAGGGCAGAGGGTTAAGGAGACGGCCAGGGGACATGGCAGAAAGTCGGATCGCCCGGCCCTCCCCACAAGTGCATGAGCGTCGCCGGCCGGAGTTCACTCCGCACTCGGTCGTAACAGCGGCAGGATAACGATCTGGAAGACTCCGGGACACCCCCGAGCGAAACGCCAGTCAGACCAGGGTGCCGAGGAGCGGCCCAGGGAAAGGCACAGCCTTGGGGCCGTTGTAGCCGGACGGAGGATCGACATTAACCACACGCCCTCGAGATCATTAATTATCACAGTCGCCACTCGATTTTAACCTCGGCCTATCGAGAAAGATACTAATGAATGACCAACCTTTCGCTGACTTTGCTAATTCCCCTCTCTACGACTCTGTTTCAGCTCCCAACTGTCTCCGGATCGACCCGCTGGACCTGTTGGACCTCTCCGCTCAAGGGACTTCCTTCGCTTCTGCTGGACAGCACCGCTTGGCTGGGCCTCAGCCTCTGTGCGTGTTCGTCGATGGAGGATTTCGGGCGGCCGACAGGCAAGATTACGATTGGGATAGGTAAGTCTTTGCAGGTTGTCTCGATCGAATAATCGTCACACGTAATTTCCGTAACCAAAGGTAAAATATAATTTATTTCTCTTTGTTTTATAGCTACGTTACATGGACTCGCGGAATTACGCACCGTTGAGCGGGATCGTTCTCGCTCTCGCTCGTTGTTAGCGCACGCGTTGAGATTAATTTATCTATCTTACGCCGATGCTTCTGACTACAGGAAGCCAACACAATACGCTAAGTTGGAATTTAGGAAGTGAGACGAGTTCCTCGATGCGAGACCGTTCGCATCGAGAGCCGAGAGACGAATCCTCGATTCCTCGGCTCGGCTGGCCTACCTCGATCGAGTGGGGATCGCCCTACTTGTCGCTATCGCCCGACACCTGTGCCTACGAACGGCAGCTGTGTCAATAGCCTCGTGAATGGCCTTATTGTTCGCGCGTCAACACCTTTTGTTCACAGCCGTACATCTGGCCAACATCTGTATGCCTCGCTACGCAGTAGCGCACATACTTCCGCATTCCGCTCGCTTTCACTTTTCGCACAAACATGTTTACGCTCGCCCGTTACCATTCAATGAGTCGAGTCTTGGAACAATCCAGAAGGTTCTACATGTTTCTGCTCGCCGAGCGCTATGATTCCCTATGCTAAATCTTATCGCGGGTTCGTCCTCGCGGTTACGCTTCGCCTCCAACTCGGGTTGCCTCCTTCGCTTCGCCGCGCTCAGAACCCATCGGTAATTGATGGATCGACTACGCGGCGTTTCCGTATTACGCTCTTACGTCGATAATCCGATTCTGCCTACGGTCGGCTATTTCGCTTTGCCGCGCTCGGATTGCATCGAAACTCGCTGGATACATTACCCGGCAATTCCGCTTCGCGTTTCTACGTCGATAATCCGATCCTGCCTATGGTTGGCTATTTCGCTTTACCGCGCTCGGATTGCATCGAAACTCGCTGGATACATTACGCGGCACTTCCGTCTCGCATAGCTAGATCGGCAATCCCATTCCGCTGCCGGTCAGCTATTTCGCTTTCCCGCGCTCGGATCGCGGCGAAACTCGCTAAATGGATTATGTTGGATCTACGCGTCATGCTCCTATCTCGGGGATCCGATTTCGCCATCGGTCGGCGATTTTGCTCTACCGCGCTCGGAACTCATCATAACTCGCTGAGTGGAATACGCGGTGTCTATGCATCACGCTCCTAGGTTGCTGCGCCGATCCCGTCGTCGGTCGGCCAAATCGCACTACCGCGCTCGAAACTCATCGCAACTCGCTGAGTGGAATACGCTACGTTTATACATCGCGCTCCTAGGTTGCTGGGCCGATCTCGTTGTCGGTCGGCTACCTCGCACTACCGCGCTCGAAACTCATCGCAACGCGCTGAGTGGACTACGCGGCGTCTATGCATCGCGCTCCTCGGTTGCTGGGCCGATCTCGTTGTCGGTCGGCTACCTCGCACTACCGCGCTCGAAACTCATCGCACCTCGCTGAGTGGAATGCGCGGCGCCTGTGCATCACGTTCCTACGTCGCTGACCCGGGCCCGTTGTCAGTTTGCAAGTTCACGCTATCGCGCTCGGTACTTATCATAACCCGCTGAGCAAAGTCCGCGGCGTTCGTGCATCATTCTCCAGAGCTGCTGACCCGGTCCCGTGGTCGGTTCGCCAGTTCGCACCATCGCGCTCGGAACTCATCGTAACCCGCTACCGTATCCTCGCGCTCGTTTCCTTATCCCCGCGGAACAAGTTCTTACCGGACAGCAAACTCAACCTTTGTTTGCTGTCGCGCAATGCGTCCTCATGCTCTTGCATCCGCGTATGCGGTTAATAATCGTAACAGAACAAAAAAAAGAACTAAACAAAATACTAATTGGCTGAATCGCCACTTAACCCTTTCCCCTTTCGCGGCTGTAGCCAAATCAATCCTGCTTATCGGGGTTTTACACTTATCCTAGTTTCAATTTACTTATCCTAGTTTCACTTATACCTAAATGACAAACGCTCGCGTCTAAGTTTTATGCTGACGGAGTCATTGCGTTGCTTTTTATTTTATACATATATATATATATATTTATACTCTACATATTAAACTGTCTATGTACATTGGTGGAGTCCTGGATCTCCACACCGGACCGCTAAGCGCTTTGCGCTTATTCGCTCGATGTCGCGGCGGTCGTTGCCTCGGCTTCCGACGTCCTCCGCGTCTGGTGCGCAGCCTCCTGGCCGTTCGTCCCCGGCTGTTCACCCCGTGAACGTCTGTCGGTCGTTCCGGGTCGCTGGCGTTGCAGCTGGATTATGGGCTGCTTAGCCGGCACCGGCTTGGTTGCCCATACCCCTTTACCGATGTAGTACGCATCGGTCAACGCCGCCCCGGTCCTCGGCGAGATCGTGATGCTTCTGGCTGCGTCTGGTGGGTCGCGGTCATCGGACGGCTGCAACCTCCCCGTCAAGTCGAACTCCGAGGTTCCCTCGGTTACTCGGCTTTTACCCGACTTGGCAATCGTGCGTTGCCGCGTCTTCGGCGTTGGGGTTGACTGCGCTTTACGCTTGACCGCCCGTTGCTGGCGGTCCATTCGGTTTTCCTTCTGCAGGAGGCTCTGAAGCGCCATCGCCGCTTGAAACGCTTTCCGCTTACTTCCGACGTTCTCGATCGTGATCACCGTATTAATTTCGCGCTCGTATCTTACGCATCTTTGTTCGTCCTCCGCTTCATCGCCATCATATTCCGCTTCGGACTCGCTCGTGGCATCGCCGCGTTCGCCTTCGCTCTCGCGCAGCGCTACCTTTGTTGTCATCGGCGTTACCGTAGCTGTTTTTGTGGCGTCTGCCGTTGTTATTGTTGCCACTGTTTGTACGGGTGACACGTTCTGGCCTATCGTCCTCGTGTTTGCTTTGGTGACGTTCATCGAATTGCGCTGGATCGACGTTTCGTTCATCTCGTCGCCGTTCGAGCCGTTTGGACGTTCCTCGTGGCTTTTCCACGTTTATCTCGCCGTCTTCTCCGTTTCGTTCGCCGATGCGCCTGTCTCCGCTCCGTCCGCCTGGCGGCTTGCGTCTCGGCTTTCACCCGTCTCGCTCTGTCTCGCACTCGACGCTTGGCCTGTCGAGGCTGTCATCTCGGACTCGGATCTCTCCTCATCCTCCGCGCTCGCCTCATCGCTCTGTCCTTCCTCGTCGTTGCTCGGTATCGCAGGCGTGGATTGTCGCTCGGCCGTTGCCTCCGTCGTCGTTTGTTCTTGTACCGGGCCTATCGGCGGTAGCGCCGGTCTCGCCGGTGACGGCGGTACCGATCTTACTTGTCCGTCGCTCCGTGGTCGCGCGTCATCCGCTTGCGCTTGGTACTCAGCGCTTCGTTTGCGTTGCGCCTCGTCCCTGGCCCTTCGCTCGTCCACGAACGCTCCCTCGTTCTCCTGCGGGCCTCTCTCGCGTCCGCGGATATAGCTGCGCGCTCGGATACCGTTCCCGTCCACGTCGATAATTATGCGGTACGGTGGGACTAGCTGTTCCTCCATGTATCGCTGTGACACCGTGACCAATGCCGTAGCTATTTCTCGGTCGTCGTCGGGATGTCGGATAGATGTGTCCACGCATCGTGTCCACACCCGTCGGCGGTTCTCCTCGCACGCGGAAATCGCTCTCGCCAGTCGTAGATTCGCCTCGTGGTCCGCTTCCACCTGCTCGTCCTCCTCGGGTCCGATCGCCGGGAGCTGGGCCGCGTATGACTCCCCGTACTGTATCATTTGTCGCGATTGCTGTCTGCTCTCCAATATTCGACTCACCGCTTCGATTTCTCGCGTCAGCTCGTCGCGGCGTTCCCGATCACGCCGATTTATCGGGCGTCTCACCGGGTCGCCCCGTTCTTCGCCCGTCAATTCGCGGAACGGCATCACGATGCCCGTCGAGCGCTCTTCGCTGTTGTCCGTCACTCGCGTGCGATCGACTCTGCGTAACGTTATTCTCGCCGTTTTCCGATCGTTCGGTTTTACGTCTGTCGCGCGTGACGTTCTCCTGCCCACTGACTCGTCCGTCGCGAGCGCCACGCTCGATCTAGTTCGTCGGTCGCGTTTTTGTTCTTTTTGTTTGTCCGCCTTATTTCCGCGTATCGCAATTCCGATGCGTTCGCGCAATCTTATCGTCACTCGCAATCGATCCGTTGCATCGGATTTCACTTTGCCTTTGCGCGCCTTTGCCGCCGCCGTCGTTGTCGACTTTTCCTCACTATTATCGATGCCGTTTGTCGCGCGGATCGTCGTCGCGCCTTTCTGTTCTATATTCTCACGTTGTCTCGCGTATTTCGGCTCGCTCGGTCCTTCTTTCGCGTCTTCGTCGACTTCGCGGCTATTGTCGCGTTTGATCGATTTCTTTTTCGCACCGTTTGACCTTCGATCGTTCGTTCGCGGATCGCGTCACTCGCGTCACCGGTGAATTCCGCTTGCGGTTCCACGCGGAATCGTACGTGTTTTCGCGTTATCGCGGTCTTCCCTGTCGCTTGGCTGTTCCGAGTTCCCCCGCTGTCCTCCTCTTCGGCTGCTTCCGCTTCCTTCGTGGATTCCTTTATCCTTCCCGCTGATGGATCGCGCGTTTCACCTACTTCGTTCTTCTCGTAGCGTCCCTCGTACCTTGTCGTCTCGCGTTCGTTTCTCGATTCTCGTTGCTTCGGTACGTCTTCGTCCGCCATTACGTTTCGGTATTCCGGATCATACGTGGCCATGTACCGCATGTATCGCACTTAATCTTCATAATCCACCGTTGACCGTTCATCGTCTCCTTCGTCGTCGTGGGTGCACGCGGGGTGGCTCATCGTTATCGCATTTATCCTTATGCTTTCTCGTTTGTCCTTGGAACGCGTTTCGGTCGGCGTCTTTTCGCTTACTGCGCATCGGTCGGTGCTTCTTCCGTGACTGCTCGGTTCTCCTTGTTCGTCGCGCCATCTCGCGATCTTTTGCTCAGTTGTCTGGTCACCTCCACCTTCTTTCGCGTTTCTCTTGCTCTCATCGATCTTCCGTCTATCACGGTCGGTTGCGCCCGACTCCCCGTCATCCTCGTCGTCGGTCTTGCTTCGGTTGTCCCTCTTTTGGCTATCGCACGCCTCCGACTCCCCGTCATTCGTGGAATCGGTCAGCGCTTCTATGTATTTGCTCACCTCGGTTGATCTATCGCGGTCGCGATTGTCCGCGCATCGCGGTCGGTCGTCGTTCGCGAGAGGAATTAGCGCGGAATCGAGTGGCTTCATACTTCCCGTCTTATTTTTCGCACGCTCGCTCAACATATCGCAGCGCGACGCCCGTCGCGTGTGGTTAATGTCGCCGCTCGTTCGCTCAACGTGTTTAATCTCATCGCTTCTTATGTATACTATTATTTTTGACCGCCCCAATGTTTCGTCGCGACTAATCACGTTTGTTTCGTTTCGCCGCGGTTGTGCGCTTTCGCGAAACTCTACGTCCATCGCTTCGCCGCATGCGAGCATCATTCGATATTTTACGAGAAAATCGATACCTAGCACCACGTCGTACGCTAAGTTCTCTACGATGAAAAATTTATGGACAAACGTCTCGTCTCGATATTCGAATTGAATTCGCGCTTTTTGCGATATCACCGCGCCTCTCTCGGAGAACGCTCCTCGCAACGTAAATTTTTTGATCGGCAACATTTCCATACGCTCGTCGGTTTCTCGCAACTGTTCGTAAAACGCTCGCGTCATCGCGGTCACCTGCGCCCCCGTATTTATCAACGCGCGCGTCAAACACGCGCCAAACTTCATCACGATCATCGGCACGTCGGGTTGCGTCACACGTTTGCGTTGCTCTTCCTCCATCTCGCGATCTAGCTTGCGTATAATTTCGCGCGTTCTAATTATATTTATCGGACTCGACGATTGTTCATCATTGATCGTCGCGCGTTCATCGTCATTGACGTTGCCCTCGTTCACTTGGCTCGGCGCCATCACCGTTGTTGCCTTCGTCTCATCAGTTTCCGCTGCTTCGTCAGCGTTTTTCGGTTGCTCGCGCTCTTTCGCGCTACTTATCGCGCAACATGTTTTCTCAGCGCTTTCCGCGTAATCGTCCTCGCTCGCTCGCTCGTGCGCTCGCTCGTCGAGGTCTGATTCGTTGCTACGCGAACTCTCCTCCGTATTTTCATATCCGTTTGGATTTTTCTGTTCGTCGTCGTGCGCGGTCATGGTAATCGCGGCCATTTTTCTGCCGCCGCTTCTCGCGTTTCCGCGATCGCGCTTGCGCATCGCACCACCGCTGTTGCTACCGCGGCTATACGTCGCCCTTTTATCGCGATCTCTCGTGTAACGCGTCACTTTCGGCCTACCCGCGTTATTGTCACTGTCGGGTAATTCCGTAATGTCAACCGCGTTGCCTCGCTCACCGCGTCTCGCGGTCGCCGCTCGATCGGTCGCGTCCGTTCGTCTCCAACCGCCGCCGGTCGTCGACGTTGATCTCTGTTGTTGTCCGCCACCGGTCGCGTCGGTCGCTGATCCACGCGCGTATCCGTATGCCGCTCCTCGCGCGTCGTCGTATCGCGCGTTCGCGCCCGTCGTCGCGGTTGTCCTCGCGTTACCACGCGCCTGATCTCCCCATTGTTGACCGCTTCCGCTCGTTCCCGATCGGTTTGCGCTTTGCGCGTTGCTCGCTGACGCGTTGTTCGCGCGTCTCGTCGCTTCTCCGCGCAATCGTCGCGTCTCGCGCTCATTTTCAATCGTGTCGAGCATAACGATCATTTCATTGACCGTTCGGACCACCGATGGTCTCAACTCGCGCGCCACGTCCGCGTCGAAATGTTCGCGCAACGTTTGAACGATCTCCTCGTCGCTCATCGGCGGTACGAGAATCTTCGCTTGTCGTGCGATCGTCAACGCGTACTCCGTCATCGTGCCGTCGTTCGACTGACCCGCCGATCGATATTTACCGAAGTAGATCAATTGACGGAAACGCATTTGCGCTTGAGTTCCCCAAAAGTGTTGTACGAACAGTCGTTTGATCTCGCGAATGTTCTGAGCCAATTGCATCTCGAACCATTGGCTCGCCGGTCCGCGCATACAACGCCCGAAATAGAACAATTAATCGTCCTCCGGAACGTTTTCGTAGCGCGCCAGCTTTTCGAATTTCTCGACGAAACGCATCGGGTTTTGTTTGTCGCTCTTGCCCCGGTAAGCGATTTCATCGAACGGGTTCTTTATCCACCCGCCCCGCGGTAATCTAGCCCCGAACGGCATCACCGTCATCAACGTTTGCTGCTGTTGCAGCGGTTGCTGCGCGTTTGAGCTCGTTGCGTTCGCGCTCGTTGCTTCGCGTTGCTCGCGCGCTCGCTTCCCGCTGTCGCGCCTCCGGGAATCTCTTCGTTCGCCGTCGTTCGCGTCACCCTCGCTCGCGTTTTCCTCCGTGGCGAATCTCCGATTCTCTCGTCGCTGCTGAGTTCTCAACCGTTCCAGCTCTTCCGCCATTCTCTCCATGGCCATCGCCATCTCAGCGTTTTGCTGCTGAATCATTTGTACGGTCTCAGCCGTTTGTTCTTGTCCGCCGGTGAGATCGAGAATTCTGTTGCTATTCGCGCCTTCGTCGCGCGTAATTCGCTGATTCACGTTCAATAACATCTCGTTCAGGCCCTTGTCGTTCGATTGCTGCTGCGTATTCGACGCCATTTCGCGCTGGTCGTCGGTCACGCTGCTCTCGCTGTCGCGACGCTGTTTCTTCTTATTCGTTCGACGCGATCTATTGGCCGTTTGTTCGATTTGCTGTCTCAACGCTTCTTCCGTCACCACGCTTCGCGATCTCGTGTCTGTTCTTCTAGGCGGTGGCGTATGCTTCAGCCGCGGCATACCACCTTTCCGATCGCTTTGTCCACAGCGCTCCTCGTTACGCCTCGCGCGTTCTATCTACTCCCCGTCACTTTACCTATTCGACGTTACTCGATTCGTTTCGGTATATCTCAACGCTCGCCAAATCCGTGCTGCCCTTGCAACGTGTTTGTCACGGAATCGCTCTGCCCGGTCGTTACATACGCAATAGTCGACTCCCACGTTCGTTTGACGCCCGTTGTTTTCGATCTGGTCTCGCGTTTTCCGAATTTTCACCCTTCGAATCTTCGCGTCTTTGCTCATTAGTGACTCTGCTTCCTACTCAGCGTTTTACGCTTGTTTCGCGTTCCGAACTTCCGTTCGCGATACGCGTATTTTATTTATTTAAAAGAAAAAATTTTGGATTTTTCAGGCCTCTGGCCTTTGTTCTTTTTTTTCGGATGGAAAATTTACTGTATTTCAGCCCTCGGGCTTACCACGGTATCGCGTACCTTGCTCCCGCGTTGGTACCACGGTCCGCTTACTTCTCAGCGCTTTGCGCTTACTATCCTTCACGCTATGCTTTACTCGATTTACAACACTGCTCGCTCCGCCGCGCAGCCTCGGAATCGCCCAAAACGCCCGTACCCTGATTCACGCGATTCGGTTATGTCACGATCGCTTTCGCGTTTTCGCAACTCGCTTCCTATAGGTGCACGGCATTTTTTCGCGCGTCTATCCATTTTACGCTTACGTCGGTTCGGATTATAACGGCTTGATACGAGTTTAGCGGATTTTCGGGATTTATTTTAACGCGATGCGTCGGCAAGACACTTTGCTGTGCTCGACGACTTATTCTCTGCTTGCTCTTCGCGACTCGTCGCGTAATTTATTTTCGCTGCCTCAGCAAGACACTTTGCTGTGCTCGACGTCTTACGTGCTTAGCGTGCCTCAGCACTAGATTTGTTCACCCGCGCACGGGTTTTCCGATGAGAGCCGGCCGTTCCGTGACCAGTCTCCCCTTTTGCATACGCTTACTTCTCAACGGCTTGCGCTACCTTTGATCATACGGGGTCGCGCGAAACGTCGTTCGCGTGTTCGGGACATTTGTTACGGCCGCGAGTCGTCATGCGTTCTTCGCGAGCCTGTCACCACTAACGGAACGTTGTAATACGCTTCTTCGAACGCGTTGCCCGTCCTTTCGGCCGATCTACTAATCACGCTCTACCTTATCTTCACCCGGTTCCCTTTCGCGTTCTGAACGCTTACTACTCCGCGGTTTGCGCTACCTTCGATCACGGGTACGCGCGAAACGTCGTTCTCGTGTTCGGCGCAGTTGTTACGCACGCAAAGGATTGCTTCTTCTTCGCGCGCCTGCTACCACTAACGGAACGTTGTTACACGCTTCTTTGAACGCGATTCCCGTCTATCGCGATCTACTTATCACGCTCCGCTCTCCTCGCACTTCTTCTTCGCGACTTCTTCACCTTTATTACGCTACATTTGCTGTTTGTGCAGCGCTCTCGGCGCTCGCTCTGCGTTTCCGCGTACCGCTAGGTTTTCAACCCTTTACGCTTACCACGTTACCTTCGATTCACGAACTCGCGCAAAACGTCGTTCGCGTGTTCGGCACAGTTGTTACGCACGCAAAGGAAAGCTTCTTCTTCGCGCGCCTGTTACCACTAACGGAACGTTGTTACACGTTTCTTCGAACGCGTTGCTCGTACTCCCGAATCTACTAATCACGCTTCGCGCTTTTGCAACGGTCGTTTCGTTTCGCTTCGCGCTTGGCACGTCCCAGCTCGTGGATTCTCGCTCACGCTTGTTTCGCGGGATTACTATCTCGTAGACACGTCATCTGGAAACGGCACACGTAATTCGGCCCGTACAGTCCTGTCACGGTCACCAGTGTTTGCGGGTTGTAGCCCTGGCCGTGCGCCCTAGCTATCGGATGCAGACGTTCCCCGTGTCGTCACGCACATCGCCCCGACAACGCATCCCCAAGATTACCGGTTTTTGCGTTTTCTCCCCTACTAACCACTGTAGCCGGACGGAGGATCGACATTAACCACACGCCCTCGAGATCATTAATTATCACGGTCGCCACTCGATTTTAACCTCGGCCTATCGAGAAAGATACTAATGAATGACCAACCTTTCGCTGACTTTGCTAATTCCCTTCTCTACGACTCTGTTTCAGCTCCCATCTGTCTCCGGATCGACCCGCTGGACCTGTTGGACCTCTCCGTTCAAGGGACTTCCTTCGCTTCTGCTGGACAGCACCGCTTGGCTGGGCCTCAGCCTCTGTGCGTGTTCGTCGATGGAGGATTTCGGGCGGCCGACAGGCAAGATTACGATTGGGATAGGTATGTTGTGCCCTCCTTTTACGGCGGGACACAATGGGATCGTTTATCCACGGAGAAGGCGGGATTGATTATCAACACTTTTCAATAAATGACAACTTTAATTAATCACTCTGCGTACAATCGTTATTCGCGTTTGACGCCCGTTACTGCTCTGCTCCCTGACTCCGATTGCCCTCTCGTCTCCTGTTGTCGCCTCCTTTTGAATCCTCGTCCTGTCCTTCGGTATCGCTGAGTTGCTCGATCGTATTTGGGCCGATCGCGCAACTCATCTTTTGCCGATTCGGCGTTGCGTAATTCTCTCGGGCTTTCGCGGTCGCGTTCCTTATTGTTATTCTTGGTCTTTCTTAATACTATTCTTATTTTATTATTACATTTTAATTGGGGCCGCAACATCCCTCCCCCTTTGATAAAAGGAAACTACGGTCTGTAGTTTTCGTTACAATTTTTTCGCTGCTTATCCTATTTCTATTTCTATTTGGGTGGTTTAGTTTCTTTATTATTTTTGTACGGTTACATTTTTCTTGTCTTTTAATATAGTATTGCTGAGTCGCCCTGTACGTGCGGTCGGGCGCTTGCTCGTTTCTTATGTCCTTTTATTACATAGATGATTATTCCTACTATGCTTAATATAATTATTAGCGTAAGTGTCGATCCTACAGGATATATGACATAGGGATTTTTTATTAGGGTGTCTTGGGATTTTTCCAATTCTTTATTTATGTCGCTTATTTCTAGACTTAATTCCATTAATTCGTTCGGATTTCTAATTACAGGTTCTAATCTAATTTCTTTTTTCGCTTGTTCGTTAATATTTTTATTTTTGTTTGTTAGCGTTAGGTTAAAATCTGTTAAGTGCATTTCTATTTGTCTCATAGTCGTTTGTCTTTTTGTTTTTATAATAATGTCGGGTGTGGTTAGTTTACAATTTTCGATTATACTTAGTTTCCCTGTTCTTTTTATTTCTATTTTTTGTTCTGCCTGTTCATTACATTGAATCGTCAGCTGTTGTTTTTTCGGCGTTGAGAATAGCCACGTTTGTGGTTCGCTTAATGTTATCCATAAGGTTACGTTTGACAGTATTTGACGTTTCTCGCAGGTGTTTACATATCCTGGCGTTTTTACGTAAACTTGTACTTCGCATGGTGCGTCGGCTTTTACAAAATATACCGGGTAGTTTCGGTTACATACATATTTTATGCCGGGATTACGATGAACGGGACGCGACGGGACGCGACGGGACGCGACGGAACGCGACGGAACGCGACTGGACGCGACGAAACGCGACGGGACGTTATCGCCGTAACGTGAAACAGCGTGCATTGAAAAATGATTCGACAGCGTAGCGTGAATAGAAGGTTATTCTCGTTGGTAACTACCGTTCTTGCTTGGTAATTCCAAATGAATTCTGCTATGAGGCATTATCAGTTTCTTAACTTAATTTTGGCCGGATATTTGTATCTTCAACTGCGGAAGAAGAAACGAGTACGAACCGTTGGTGTGAGAGAGATTTTTCGGAGAAGAACCCAGTTTGGTGATGGACATAACTTACTTGAAGAACTCCGTTTCCGTGATCCACTCTTTTTTTTTATTTACACAAGGATGAATGTCGAAAGGTAAGATTTAATGATTGCCTAGTACAAAATATAATCATTTTTACAAGTTAATGTCTGCTTTCCTACATTCTGGTACCTCTTGATCTTGCTTGGTCTACTGATAAAGAAGCGCAAAAGATAAATATTTTTCTGGCAGAGAGTTTATTTTTACAAATTATATGTTTGCTTTCTTAGATTCGAGTATCTCCTGAGCTTGGTTGGTCCACTGATAAAGAAGCGAGAAATGTACACTGCTCTTTCACCCACTCAGAGGCTTGCTATGACATTGAGGTAAGATAATCAATGTTCGCTTATCTTATCAATTTCTCAGGAGACGATTCAATTTGTAAATTTGCTTTGCAGGTTCTTGGCAGCAGGAGACAGTCAGTATTCTCTGAGCTTTTCATATCGATGTGGCCAGAGCACAGTCTCTCAGATCCTGGCCGAAACAACTCGAGCACTTGTAAGTGTATTAAAGAGTGTATTTGTAAACCCCCCAGCAAATGAAGCGGAGTGGCGTGAGGTGAGTGCCGGATTTTGGGAAGAATGGCAGTTTCCTCATTGTGTGGGGGCCATCGATGGGAAGCACGTTCAAGTACAGGCCCCACAAGCTTCCCAAAGTGTTTATTTTAATTACAAGAAGACATTTAGCATGGTTCTATTGGCAGTTTGTGATGCACACTACAATTTCATCATGCTGGATGTAGGAGCAGAAGGCTCACAAAGTGATGGCGGAGTTTTTCAATCGTCTGAAATGGGTCGGCGATTGAATGATGGATCCCTTAACTTGCCGAATTCAAGTCACTTACCAGGAACTGATGTTGACATGCCCTACTTCCTTGTAGGAGATGCAGCTTTCCCTTTGAAACCTTTCCTGATGAAACCTTATGGCGAGCGCAACATACCCCATGACAAGTCTGTGTATAACTTCAGGTTGAGCAGAGCAAGGAGAGTAATTGAAAATGCTTTTGGCATTTTAGCGGCTCGTTGGAGGATTTTCCGTCACTCCATTATTGCTACAGAAGACAATGTAGAAAGCATAATTGAATGTGCTGTTTGCCTCCACAATTTCATCCGCAAGACAGGCGACAGGAAACTCAACCTACAATATTGCCCTCCTTCTTTTGTGGACCAGGAATTGCCAACTGGCGAACTGGTAGAGGGAGAATGGCGTGACATTGTCGCTGGGGAGAATGGAGCCATCATTGATGGTCCACGGATGGGAGTAAGAAATGCTGCTCTTGGAATTTTACAACAGAGAGATACACTGAAAGAGTTTGTAAATGGGCCTGGGGCTATGCGCCATCAAGACGATATTGCGAGGATCCGGCAAGGAATTATCCCCCTTCAGTAGCTGTAGATTTCGATAATTTGTCTAGTGTAATTTATTATTATTTTGCGTCATCATATATGTTGTTTCTCGCTTTTATTGATCAAAAGTTGTTCAGTTGCGTTCGCCGCAAGTGTATATATTACTGTACTTTATACTTTTTTTTTTACTGTACTTTTTTTTAATCAACCGGATATCTCAAATTGGAGAGAAATTCGAAAAGATTCCGAAGAAAGGTACAAGGGAACAAAAAATTCTCCATTCCATTTTTCAATTCTCTTTTTGGTTTTGTTGGTATTGGGTTCGCTATCACGATTACTGAATGGACTCACAATTATTCGCTTTCGATATCGCGGATACCTTTTAATTAATTCGACATACATAGAACGATAATGTCATGAGATCTACGCTTACGACCATGATATTTGAAATAAAATAAATAGAAATACGAAACATAATAAAATTGTGTTTTTATTGAAACACAAAGGAAACGTTTTTATTTTCAAATAAAACTCATTTCGTAAAACCTCTAACAATACACAATATTTAAATCGAACAATAAAGTAATATGTTAAAACACGTAATTAATTCGGTACTTCCGGTACTTTTAAATCTTCAGCCTCCTCTTCACAATCTTGAATGATAGATCTAAATTTCCTCCTGTACTTCAGTTTCAATCCCATATTTGTTAGACTCTTGAGGCAAGATTCAACACTTTTGCCAATCAAGACGTCTGGATCATTAATATTAATTAAAGGTGGTGGAGCAGCAGTACTAGATGTAGCCATAGATTTGTTCAGATTGACGAGAGTCTCTTTGAACATTTCAGCCGTTTCGTCCACCTTTGCCTTCTTGCACCGACCTGTAGGTCCTAAGTAGGGCAAGCTTGCAGCAGCTGATGATGATCTACACTCAGGTGAAGGTGGCGAGGGAGGAGAGCAGGTAGCAATCACTCTATATGGAGCACTATCATCATCCACAGCCTGCTCGCTCAATATTGTTGCTATGCTGCCTGAAGATGCCAATGACGGCGGAAGCGACAGCTCTTCATCTGTTGGCGACAAAGTTGGTAAAGATGTGGCTGCGGACATCGACGCCTTTGGTGGGAAATTATTCACAGATCTGCATCGAAAATAAAAAAATTACCCACCCGGGAAAAAAAAGGTTATATATAATTATATATAATTATATATAAATACATATGATTATATATGTGATTATATATGAAATTTGATTATATATGATTATATATAATTATACAGGCGATTGAAATATATTTAAGTATATATAAAAGGTTTATATACATTTTGACATATTATATATAAGTTCATATAATTTATATATAAATTTTATATAAGAAGCATTTATCCATGTAAATTATATATAATAATGGCCGGGCAATTATTCGAAAATACGATCAAAGACGCTTTATTAGTAGAGTGTGTGCGGGCGCATCCTGAAATATATGATAAGGCACATGCAGGATATAAGAATGTCGGATTAAAAGACTCTGCATGGAAGAGTGTGGCCGAAACAATAAATGGTAAGTTGTTGCAGTTATGTTGCATTTTCCTTGATTGGAAACAGTTTATATATGTTTCCTATATCTTTTGTGTCATGATTTTAGCATCGGTCATGGATTGTACGGCCAGGTGGCATACTCTTCGCGATAGGTTTGTGAAGGAGAAGCGTATTCTTGAGCAGGAGGGGAGGTCTGGAGCAGCGGCCTCAACCCGTCCAGAATGGCCCCTTTACAATGTCATGTCGTTTCTGACACCTCACATTAGAAAAAGAAAGTAAGTTTAGTATATGGTGATTTGTGAATTTATTCTACGTATTTTCGAATAATTGCCCGGCCATTATTATATATAATTTACATGGATAAATGCTTCTTATATAAAATTTATATATAAATTATATGAACTTATATATAATATGTCAAAATGTATATAAACCTTTTATATATACTTAAATATATTTCAATCGCCTGTATAATTATATATAATCATATATAATCAAATTTCATATATAATCACATATATAATCATATGTATTTATATATAATTATATATAATTATATATAACCTTTTTTTTCCCGGGTGGGTAATTTTTTTATTTTCGATGCAGATCTGTGAATAATTTCTCACCAAAGGCGTCGATGTCCGCAGCCACATCTTTACCAACTTTGTCGCCAACAGATGAAGAGCTGTCGCTTCCGCCGTCATTGGCATCTTCAGGCAGCATAGCAACAATATTGAGCGAGCAGGCTGTGGATGATGATAGTGCTCCATATAGAGTGATTGCTACCTGCTCTCCTCCCTCGCCACCTTCACCTGAGTGTAGATCATCATCAGCTGCTGCAAGCTTGCCCTACTTAGGACCTACAGGTCGGTGCAAGAAGGCAAAGGTGGACGAAACGGCTGAAATGTTCAAAGAGACTCTCGTCAATCTGAACAAATCTATGGCTACATCTAGTACTGCTGCTCCACCACCTTTAATTAATATTAATGATCCAGACGTCTTGATTGGCAAAAGTGTTGAATCTTGCCTCAAGAGTCTAACAAATATGGGATTGAAACTGAAGTACAGGAGGAAATTTAGATCTATCATTCAAGATTGTGAAGAGGAGGCTGAAGATTTAAAAGTACCGGAAGTACCGAATTAATTACGTGTTTTAACATATTACTTTATTGTTCGATTTAAATATTGTGTATTGTTAGAGGTTTTACGAAATGAGTTTTATTTGAAAATAAAAACGTTTCCTTTGTGTTTCAATAAAAACACAATTTTATTATGTTTCGTATTTCTATTTATTTTATTTCAAATATCATGGTCGTAAGCGTAGATCTCATGACATTATCGTTCTATGTATGTCGAATTAATTAAAAGGTATCCGCGATATCGAAAGCGAATAATTGTGAGTCCATTCAGTAATCGTGATAGCGAACCCAATACCAACAAAACCAAAAAGAGAATTGAAAAATGGAATGGAGAATTTTTTGTTCCCTTGTACCTTTCTTCGGAATCTTTTCGAATTTCTCTCCAATTTGAGATATCCGGTTGATTAAAAAAAAAGTACAGTAAAAAAAAAAGTATAAAGTACAGTAATATATACACTTGCGGCGAACGCAACTGAACAACTTTTGATCAATAAAAGCGAGAAACAACATATATGATGACGCAAAATAATAATAAATTACACTAGACAAATTATCGAAATCTACAGCTACTGAAGGGGGATAATTCCTTGCCGGATCCTCGCAATATCGTCTTGATGGCGCATAGCCCCAGGCCCATTTACAAACTCTTTCAGTGTATCTCTCTGTTGTAAAATTCCAAGAGCAGCATTTCTTACTCCCATCCGTGGACCATCAATGATGGCTCCATTCTCCCCAGCGACAATGTCACGCCATTCTCCCTCTACCAGTTCGCCAGTTGGCAATTCCTGGTCCACAAAAGAAGGAGGGCAATATTGTAGGTTGAGTTTCCTGTCGCCTGTCTTGCGGATGAAATTGTGGAGGCAAACAGCACATTCAATTATGCTTTCTACATTGTCTTCTGTAGCAATAATGGAGTGACGGAAAATCCTCCAACGAGCCGCTAAAATGCCAAAAGCATTTTCAATTACTCTCCTTGCTCTGCTCAACCTAAAGTTATACACAGACTTGTCATGGGGTATGTTGCGCTCGCCATAAGGTTTCATCAGGAAAGGTTTCAAAGGGAAAGCTGCATCTCCTACAAGGAAGTAGGGCATGTCAACATCAGTTCCTGGTAAGTGACTTGAATTCGGCAAGTTAAGGGATCCATCATTCAATCGCCGACCCATTTCAGACGATTGAAAAACTCCGCCATCACTTTGTGAGCCTTCTGCTCCTACATCCAGCATGATGAAATTGTAGTGTGCATCACAAACTGCCAATAGAACCATGCTAAATGTCTTCTTGTAATTAAAATAAACACTTTGGGAAGCTTGTGGGGCCTGTACTTGAACGTGCTTCCCATCGATGGCCCCCACACAATGAGGAAACTGCCATTCTTCCCAAAATCCGGCACTCACCTCACGCCACTCCGCTTCATTTGCTGGGGGGTTTACAAATACACTCTTTAATACACTTACAAGTGCTCGAGTTGTTTCGGCCAGGATCTGAGAGACTGTGCTCTGGCCACATCGATATGAAAAGCTCAGAGAATACTGACTGTCTCCTGCTGCCAAGAACCTGCAAAGCAAATTTACAAATTGAATCGTCTCCTGAGAAATTGATAAGATAAGCGAACATTGATTATCTTACCTCAATGTCATAGCAAGCCTCTGAGTGGGTGAAAGAGCAGTGTACATTTCTCGCTTCTTTATCAGTGGACCAACCAAGCTCAGGAGATACTCGAATCTAAGAAAGCAAACATATAATTTGTAAAAATAAACTCTCTGCCAGAAAAATATTTATCTTTTGCGCTTCTTTATCAGTAGACCAAGCAAGATCAAGAGGTACCAGAATGTAGGAAAGCAGACATTAACTTGTAAAAATGATTATATTTTGTACTAGGCAATCATTAAATCTTACCTTTCGACATTCATCCTTGTGTAAATAAAAAAAAAGAGTGGATCACGGAAACGGAGTTCTTCAAGTAAGTTATGTCCATCACCAAACTGGGTTCTTCTCCGAAAAATCTCTCTCACACCAACGGTTCGTACTCGTTTCTTCTTCCGCAGTTGAAGATACAAATATCCGGCCAAAATTAAGTTAAGAAACTGATAATGCCTCATAGCAGAATTCATTTGGAATTACCAAGCAAGAACGGTAGTTACCAACGAGAATAACCTTCTATTCACGCTACGCTGTCAAATCATTTTTCAATGCACGCTGTTTCACGTTACGGCGATAACGTCCCGTCGCGTTTCGTCGCGTCCAGTCGCGTTCCGTCGCGTTCCGTCGCGTCCCGTCGCGTCCCGTCGCGTCCCGTTCATCGTAATCCCGGCATTACTCCGTTTCGTTTACGGTCGTTTAAATCGCGTTCCTCTAGCGTTATGTAATTATGATTCTCTTTATCTATTGCTAATATGTTGTGAGTATTTCTTAGGAATGTGAAAATATTCGCGTGGTTATGGACAGGTAATGGTGTCGTTTTTATTATGTCATACACGGGGTATGCTACCACGGGAAATTTGATTATCGTGTAAATGTTCGATTTATCATAATATGCGTTAATTTCTACATAGTTTTGTATCTCGTTCCAATTTTCTAATCTAGTTTTAAAAGGAAAGTGGGATCCATGCGTCAATTGTGACGTTGCCTCTTTTAGTTCGGTTATTATTTTTTCTATTGGTAATAGGCGGGTGAGTATTACTCCTTCCCGCGAATATGTGAGGTAGTCTATCGTGTCTTTCACGTCTTCCATTAGATCCTCTGTAATTGTGGTTAGTATTAAAAGCTGTTCGTCTATTTCTTCTCTTTTGGCGTACAGTGCTGTGTCCAGCTGTATCCGTCTCGTGACGTTCGTCATCAGTTGTTCGTTGTGGTATAACGATTTTTCTAAGGCCTCCATGTGGCCTATCGTGGCATTTATCACCTTTAATTGACTTTTTGCGGTGTGCCGTAGAGTCTGTTGCTGATTTTGTATCAGTTCAAGCTGCTCCTGTATGTGTTTTGCGTCGTCGGCATCCATAGTGCCGAACAGCGTTTTGCTGATCGTGCCAATCGCGTCTATTAAACCTCGTTTATTATTATTGGTTTTATATATAGTCTGTAATCGCCTTAATAGTTGCGTTAATTTTTTGTTATTTTTCTCTATCGTATGGAGAATGTTTTTGCACGTCTGCTGCGTGTCCTTTGCGATTATCGTTTCGCATACTTCTTCGGCTTGCTGTAGAAATTCCTGAAGTTGGTGATATCGGTTTCCTAGGGCGGCTACGTCGATTTTAATCACTAGTTTCCATGTCGCTTCTACCTGTTGCAATTGTCCGGTTCTCTCAAAGTATATTCCCGGCTCGCTGCTGAATTGTCGTATCTCGTACGATGGTGCTGTCTCAGGTTTCGTTTTTTTCGCGAAGTGCTGGACGACGATCAGCGTCCTGTAAGATAAGGACTCATGTTACCTTTCTTCGAATTTTTACCTTGGCTTAATAATGCCTTCTCCTCGCGTTTTTTCTCTCCTCGCGCGTTTAGTTGCTCTTGAGACGTAGTCCAGAGTACCTTAATCAATTTTATTAAAATGCGGTGCATTCAGTGTAACTTATTTTTCGCGCCGGCGTCTTGTGACGCTTGCATGCGTAGTTATTGGTTGAGGGCGGCGCGAGCGGGTGCCGTCAGTTTGCCTAGTGCGTCTACTACTAGTGCGGAAGCGGGGCCCTCCTCGTCTCGCTCGCCCCCTCCCTCCTATATGGAAGCGGTTTTAACACCCCCGGGCACGTGGGTGCTTACCCAGCCCTTGGAGGTCACGTTGTATGTGGCCACTGGTCGACGTGTGGTGCGGATGATCCGCCGTGATTGATGTTCGGTAAGTACATATTATCTTATCTTCTTTAGTTTTTACTATCGCCTATTTTTTCTTGCCTACTTTCTATTGCTTGTTTTTGTTCTCTTACGCTGTTTTTACTGTTCTATAAAGGGCTTTAATCGGTTTACGTGTACTCGCGTGGTTTTCCGTCCCTTTTTGATCGTGTAATTGACGTCTGAATGTTTTTCGATTATTTCATATGGTCCTATCCACGGGGATTCTAATTTTTTCGATCTCTCTCTACGCACCGTTTCGTCGTGCAAGAGAACTTTGTCTCCCACTCGAAAATTGATTTCTTTTGTCTTTTTATCATACGTCTCCTTGGCCTTAGATTTTTCGTTTCGCAAATGTTCCTTTGCAACTCGTTGTGTCGCTCTTAATTTTTCTTTTAGCTCTTGCGCGTAATCGTCATAAGTATACGTTGGTTTTGGTGGTTGCGACAGTGCCGTCGGTAGTGTCGCTCGGTGCCCGTATACTAATTCAAAGGGTGTAAATCCGGTCGCCGTGTGTGGCGTCGTGTTATACGCGAACATTGCGTATGGCGTCCATTCGTCCCAGTCTGTCTGGTCCGCGTTAATATAATGTCGCAAGTATTCGGCTAATGTTCTATGAGAGCGTTCCAATGCTCCATTACTCTCGGGATGGTAGGCCGTTGTTTGAATTTTTTCTATTTTTAATAATTTACACGTGCTTTTAAATATCTCGCTAAGGAAATTCGTTCCTCTATCCGTCAGTATTTTGTCGGGGATACCGTATTCAAAGATAATCTTTGTGACAAATTCTTTCGCGATTGTATTCGCTTTTTGATTAGGTACGGGTATCGCTTTACTGAATTTTGATAAATTATGCTAAAACGTGAGGATATATTTATTTCCGTTTTCGGTCACCGTCAGTGGTCCTACTATATCTAGAGCACATTTTTCGAACGGTTTGTCCGCGGTGTCTGTTATTACTAAGGGTGCTTTATTTTTCCGCGATAACTTGTTCTTCTGACATAGTTCGCATTTATTAATGTAATCTTCGACGTCTCGAGTTAATCCTCTCCAATTATGCGTCAACCTTATTCGGTTTATGGTGCGTTCCACACCCTAATGTCCTCCTACAGGTGCATCATGGTATTCGTATAATATACGTTGCTTCTCTTCTTCTGTGTATTTTCTTTCGCTCTCCTCTTCGTTATTCTCTTCCTTCTTTATCTTGTTGATATCTGTCGGCACATGTCGACTCAGCGCATCTGCGTTTCTATTCTCTTGACCGGCCTTGTGTACGATAGTGTAATCGTATTCTTCTAATTTCAATCTCCATCGGATTAATCGTGATCCGGGGTCCTTTACGTTAAATAGCCAAACCAATGATTTATGGTCTGTCACTATGGTAAATTTTGTTCCATAAACGTATGGTCGGAAGTGTTTCACCGCCCATACTATCGCTAGTAATTCTTTCTCGGTAGTATTGTAATTTTGCTCGGCTTTAGATAGTACTCTGCTCGCATACGCCACGGGTTGATCTTGACCTATCTTTCCCTGTGACAGTATGGCTCCTATTGCGTAATCTGATGCGTCGGTCGTTACTACAAACTTCTTGGGAGAAGTCCGGGTATTTTAATACCGGTGCTGTAGTTAGTTTTTCTTTAAGTATTTCAAATGCGTTTTGTTGTTCTGCGTTCCACTCGAATTTGATATCTTTTCTGGTCATTTTTGTGAGTGGCTTGGCGATTGCTGAAAAATCTTTAATAAATCTTCGATAATATCCGGCTAATCCTACGAAAGCCTGGATGTCCTTTACCTTTGTTGGTCTCGGGAAGCTTTTTACTGCTTCTAATTTTGAAGAGTCTGGCGAGATTCCGTTTTCTGTTATTACATGTCCGAGATACGTCACTTCTTTCCGAAGAAATTCGCATTTATCGGGCTGTAATTTCAAATTATATTTTCTCAGTCTTTTTAGCACTTTAATTAATCTCTTATTGTGCTCTTGCAAACTTGCTCCGTATACTATTATATCGTCTAGATAGACTAAGCATTGTAATCCTACTAGACCTGCTAAAACGGCTATTATTGCTCGTTGAAATGTCGCTGGGGCATTTTTCAATTCAAAAGGCATTCGATTATACTCGTAATGTCCGTATTGTGTCGAGAACGCTGTTTTTTCTTTATCTTCTTCTTCCATCGGGATTTGATGATATCCCGAGGCGAGGTCTAGCGTGGTAAAATATTTTGCTTTTCCCAGTTAGTCTAGGATATCGGTTATGTTTGGCAATGGGAAGGAATCTCCCTCCGTTAGGTCGTTCACAAACCGAAAATCTATTACCACTCTCAGTTTTAATTTTCCTGATGCGTCTCTTTTCTTTGGTACTACTAGCAACGGCGCATTTCACGGGCTCGTGCTAGGTCTAATAATTCCGTTTTTCAACATCTCTTTCACTTGTCTATTCACTTCTTCCTTGTGCTTTTCTGGCAAACGGTACGGTCGGACGTTGACCGGTACGCTGCCCGCCTTTGTGGTAATCTTATGCGCGACGATATCAGTGCATGTCAGTGGTTTTCCTTCTACATGCAATACATCGCTGTAATCTCTGCAAATTTCCATAAGGGTTTTCTTTTCTTCTTCGTTTAAGTGTTGCGTGCGTATCAATTTTTCGACTTTTTCGCTACGCGGCATTGTTTCTTCTGTTTTGTTTACTTGGTTTACTTCTATCTTTTCTGCTTCTTCTTGCTCTAACTTTTCTAATGTTACTTGCGGCATTAGCATTTTGACTGTCTTCTCCGTCGTATTTAGTATGCTTGCCGGACATAGAAAGTTTTCTGGCATCACTAGGCAATTTCCTATGAACACTCCTGGCATTGTCTCTTCTGCCTGTATTATTCCTAGTGAATTTTTATCGGTCGCAACTTGCACTATTGTCTCGCTTCGCGGTTTCAAAACCATTTTTTTATACGGATATAATTTTAATGTGCTATTCCCTATGCGTATTGCGCTTGACTCGTAACTATATGACGCTCGATGTTTCTTTATAAAATCTACGCCTAGTATTCCGTCGTATTCTATCGGAAAATCATCCTTGACGACATATATCGTGTGCTTGATCTTTTTATCTTTCAAGTCAATAGTTGCTGTAAATTTTCCAATCGTATGGGCTCTATGACCTGTTACTCCTGTAAGGGCCATTTTATCATCTTCTATCATTGTTTCGCCTTTCAAATGTTTTACTTTTATTACTGATACGGCCGCTCCGGTATCGAACAGTAAATTTATTTTTTCGCGTTTCGCTTCTCGCATGGGCAGAGTGATTAAGTCCAGCCCTGCATGCTTTCGCGGCTTGTTCGTCATGTGTGACACCTGATACTCTAACGCCGGTCGGCGCTGCTTTGTGTCCTCTTTATCTTCCTCATCGCTATTCGCGGCTGAATTACTGTCCTTTTTTCTCGGGCCATTCGTTTTCGGGTGAAAATTTTTATTTTGTCCTCGCGGATTATTAGGTTTGTTGTGATTCGTCCTTTCTCTATTTGGTCGACCATTTAACAACCAACATTCTTTGCGCATGTGTCCTGCCTTCTTGCAGTAATTGCAGACTTTATTTATCGCGTTTACGCGGGGTGTCCTATCGGGTTTCGGTAAGGAGAAACGGTTCGCATATCTATTGGTACGACATTCCCTTCCGAGGTGCCCGTATTTTCCACATTTTTGGCATTGTAATATCGATCGGTTTTCGCGCGGTTGCGGCGAGTACGCATAATTATTTTTGGGACGCGGCGGAATTCCACTCGGCCCGTTTACTTTTTCTTCGGCGCTCGCTCCGGCCATCGCTTCTTGCAATGTTGCGAAGTGCTGAGCTTGGATAAGTAACTTGATCTCGTCTCTCAATCCTAATTGAAAATTCTGTAATGCCTGTTGTTGAATCGTTTCTAGTATAGTTTGCTTGCTTTCTATGGTGTGATTTCTTCCCTCTATCATGGAGTCGTATAGCTCCATCGCTAGCTTATCGGCTCTTAATCCAAATGCTCAATTGCATTTTCTCCGGGTTTTTGCTTGAGTGTATTGAACTCTAGTTGTAAGTGTGTTGTGCTTTTGCGGCTCAAATAGCAAACTTCTAATTCCTTCTTTAGTTGTGCGAAATCTCTTATCTCTCGCGTTTGAAAGTCTATCATCGCTCTTCCTTTTAGCTTTGTGCATAGCACTGCTTCTAATAACGTTCCTTCTTCCATAAGATTTATGTTTTTTATTGCATATGACGCGGCGCTTAAGAATTCTTGTAGTTTACTCGAGGTTCCGTCGAACTCGGGTATCATGTCTCGTGCCTCTTTTAATCGTAAATATCCGATTGCGCGCTCCGCTTGGTTCCGAATATCGTATGACGTTCTTCCGTACGTTACTTTGAACGGGAGGTTACTTGGCTCGCGTCTCGCGTGAAATTCGCGGCGTTCAGGATTCGCCGTTTCTAGTTGATTTACGCGATCTTGTAAGTTGCGGATTTCATTTAATATCTCGTCGAGAATGGAATCTCTATCGTCTCGCGGCGGTCCGGCCCGTGCGGGTATCCGGTTACGGTGATTCGCCGGGGTGCCTCTTTGTGATAGCACTTGATTAAGACGGTTTATTTCTTCGTCTATTTCCTTTGGGGTTATCGGCGAGTTGTCATTTACGTTATTCGCGTCGTGGTTGCTATTTGTTGCTTCCGCCATCTTGATTACGTTCACGTGTCTCGGGGCAGAATAATACTCTTGCGAGTCAAATACGCTGCTGTCATACGAGGTCAATGAGAACTCTCGTCTGTGTGTTCGCCTACTGATCGTACTGTTCGCGTCTTCGGATTGTGCGTGCGCGTGTGAGGGGTGGAGTCTATTTTCGTCGGGGCAGTTATTTTGTCCTATTACGCTGTTCGGGTGTAATTCCGGTTCTGATTCGCTTTCGCTTGAGTAGTATTCGTCTAAATTTCTACGCACGGTTTCGCGATTATCGCTTACGACTTCTTCGGTCGTTTGCACGGGGCTTAACGGTCTATTTCTACGCGCTCGTCGTGACGTCTCGCTATGGAGCCACGATTGGTTTAGTTCCGCAGGTGGATTTTCGTTTTCTGACATTTACGGTAATTGCGCTTTACATAATTTGCTTAATTGACTTACATTACGGTCGCTAGTCGCATGTTGCTGGTCGGTGCTCGTGCCGCCTTATCTGTCGGTGAGCCTCCGTTGAGGTAGGTCGGCGCCTTCTCGGGTTACGCTGCTCGCTTGTCCCTCGTCGGCCGCTACCGTGTTGTCCGCTGTTTTTGAATCTGGCTGCCTGTGTCTCCGTTGAGGATGTTGCACTGCCTCACTGATTCACTTATTTTTCTGTTTCAGCTGCCGTTCCCGTCCTGCCACTGGATTTCTCACGCTGCCACCATTTGTTGTGCCCCTTTTTGGGTACACTAAGATTCGGTCGTTCCAAGGAGGAGGCGGGATGGGTGACTGATAGAACACTCTTCGATAAACGGCACTTCGAATAAAAAATACTTTAATTGAATCTGCTTTACAGTTATTGCGTACAAGAATGCCCGTTACTGATCTGCTCCTGAACTCCGATTGCCCTCTCGTCTCTTGTTGTCGCCTCCTTTTGAATTTTCGTCCTGTCCTTCGGTATCGCTGAGTTGCTCGATCGTATCTGGGCCGATCGCGCAACTCATCTTTTGCTGATTCGGCGTTGCGTAATTCTCTCGGGCTTTCGCGGTCGCGTTCCTTATTGTTATTCTCGGTCTTTCTTAATACTATTCTTATTTTACTATTACATTTTAATTGGGGCCGCAACAGGTAAGTCTTTGCAGGTTGTCTCGATCGAATAATCGTCACACGTAA
>NW_020217195.1:281626-324094 GCF_003070985.1 Temnothorax curvispinosus | reverse complement strand
ATTTTTTTATTTTTATTTTAAGCATGTATTTCTTTTAACCTCTTCCCCATATATTCGTCCTAAATTAAATACTTAATAAAGTGGTGTGTAAGCAAGCAAGCAATATTGCTTTTTCGCTTTTTGCCATATCTTGTATGATACTTTCATTGTTTTAGAAAACAGATGTGAGTGCCACGAAGAAATAACAATACGGAAAAAAAGAAGAGCCAAAATTAAGGAAGCGAAGACCAAATGTATCAGATCGCGAGATAAGCATTTAATAATCTATAATGTTTTATTAATAATTGTTACTGACGGAAATAAATATTTATTTGCGCAGTGTCGTTTTCAGATCACTTTATAATATATACACATGTTAAAAAAATATACATATAATATATATACCAATATATATATATATATATATATATATATATATATATATATATGTATATACTTACCAATTAAATAAGTTGCGATGCCACTCGTTTCGGAGCCGATCCGT
This sequence comes from Temnothorax curvispinosus, assembly GCF_003070985.1. Taxonomy (NCBI): domain Eukaryota; kingdom Metazoa; phylum Arthropoda; class Insecta; order Hymenoptera; family Formicidae; genus Temnothorax; species Temnothorax curvispinosus. Next base: position 323,610 of record NW_020217195.1, on the reverse strand, counting down.
CTCGTATTCGTCGCGTTCTGAAAATAAAAAGAGAACGTAATTAATATGACGAAGGCGCTTCATCGTCTCCTGTTCGGCAATTTCTTGTACCGAAAGCGTCGCGGCGCGCGGCGTCGCGGCGCGTCCTCGATATTCGCGACATTCGAAAATATGATCGCTTTCGCGATTACCCTCGCAACGCGTCTTCTGCCGAACAAGTGTGTGTGTGTATCGCGGAGAGAATACGTATTTTCAAGAATCATTATAATACCCGAGCGTCGCGTCGAATCTATACTACGCGATAGATACCACAGTGAATAATACATGCAAGATCAATATGTGTCAAACTTACCAATTAAATGATTCGCGACGCCACTCGGTCCGGAGCCGATCCGTTTCGTGTCCGCCACTCTCTGGAAATGAAAGGGAAGGGAGTACGTCATCAATATGGCGGAGGCGCTTCGTTTCCGCGCGGCAACTTCACGCGTCAAAAGCGCTGCGGCGTCGCTACGCGTTCCGTAGCCAACTTAAGTTCGCGATCATGATTTTTCTCCGAACTTTGAAAAATCAAATATTTACTAACTCGCTTATTACTACAATTGTTCTTTCGCATTCTAGCGAATAGCGTATTAATATTATTGGCAAATATCCGCGATATTCGCGGCACGACACTCGAAAATACGATCGTCACTTTGCTCGTGCGACGCGCCTTCGGCCGGACAAGTATCGCGGAATACGTATTTTTAAGAAATATCAATACCCGAGCGCTAAATCTATGTTACGCGATAGATACCGCAGTGAATATAATGCATGCAAGATTAATATGTGTTATACTTACCAATTGAATGAGTCGCGACGTCGCTCGTTCCGGAGCCGATCCGTTCCGTGTCAGCCGCTTTCTGGAAATGGACATGGAAGGAGAAGGTTATACGTCATCAATATGGCGGAGGCGCTTCCCGCGTTTCCCGCGCGCCGCGCGGCAACTTCAAAAGCGCCGCGGCGTCACTACACGTCTCGTTTTTACTTTCGCGTTTATGTATTTGTCTCATTTTAACAATAAATGCCATACGCTTGCCTCACACAGCAGTCAGTTTTTCCTTTATGATCCTGATATGAATTAAATATATAGATATTATATATAGATACTTATTTATTATTTTATATATTTATATTATATGTCAAATATCTAATATGCAATTTCGACAATGGAAGGCCGGAATTGGCCGCTGCGTCGCCATGATGTGCTTCTCCTGACGTCCCGATGTGACAGTCGTGATTTGATATTATGTTTCGTCGCGATGCTTTCACCTTCCGATAACGTTCGTCGACGGCGGTTATGAGAGTCGCGGAGCGTGCGAGCGAGCGAGGGGATCCGCGATGCGGGATCGTGCGATCGGTCGGATCAGTGTCGCGTGATGAGCGCGATAGCCTATTGCCTACGGCAGCGTTGTTAGTGTATATACTTGTACATAGATCTCTCATTTCCTCGTAATGCGTACCTGATTAATTAGCACGCTTTAATTGCGCCACGTTGAAACGCATTGACACGCACGATGTCCGCTCTGCGAAAGAAGGCGGGCCGGAGGAGTGAGACGAGGACTGACAATCTTGTAGGAGGTTAAGTGCTCTTGTATACACCACTTATACGTATCGCGTTGTAAATTTACTTGTCCCTGCACCCTGCACCGCGTACGAAATTTTATCTCAAAATGCAGAAGGCTAAATGTTCTTTGGTATGGCTCTGAAAAATGAAATAAACACGAATATAACGTTTATTTAATCTTGAATGTGAAAATTTAGAACAGCGAGAAGCTGAACAAATGTTTTGTCGTATAAAAGACTATATATATAAATTTTTTTTAAATTTACTTTTCACATTTGTGTTTCCCTATAAATAATTGTTGTTTTGATATTTTACAGCAGATGTGACCATTGACGACTTTGCTAATACATTACGGATACATGCAAGGTCCAAGAAATCAGTTACAAATGTCTCTAATGAAGGTTAGAAGATAACTTATTTACCTCACACTTTTTACTGAACTATTTTGTTGGATAAGTATTATAGCTTGTTGTTTCAATTCTATTATTGAAATTTTATTTAGTGAAACAAGAAGCGACGAAAGAAGAAGAGAAACCAGTATGGGATGAAACAGATGAAGAGACCTTATTAAGAGATAACACAAGAGGAAGAAGGAATAGAAGGAAATCGAAATGTCAAAAGGATAATGATGAAGATGAAGGTAAATGAAATGCGTTTTAATTAAACACGAACATTTTTTCTAACGATTGCATCATAAATGTACAAAGTATCATATATGATAAAATGTAACAAAAATACTTCGTTTGTTTAATAGGAATCGACTATCCATTGGACATATGGTTTATTATCTCGGAATATATACAGCCTGAAGCAGTTGGAAAGTTTGCAAGTATTTGCAGAAGTTCTTACTATGTAACCACCACTGGAAAATTTTGGTTCCATTTATACAGATCGTAAGTACTTTACTGTACAGTCTGATAATGTTATATGAACTAAAATGTGTGAATTTCTTTTTAAAGATTATTTTCAAATTATTGTCTTTTTATTCTGTTTGTCTTTAATACTACTTTTTAAGTAGATTAATAGTTCTAAAATGTAACATTTTATATTTATTTCTTAATATGGTAAATATGATATATAATTGTACATTGCAGCTATATGACTGTACAATAATTTAAAATCAGATTGTAATTCTAGATATTACAAATTCGTACCAAACTTGCCGGAGCGCTTGCAGCCACAATGTATGAGATTACATGGATTAAGAGCTTGTGTTATCAGGGCATTGCATTACAGTTATTTTAGAACGCCGGAAGGGGAAGGAGACGATATGTCTTACTTACGACAGGACGAGCCGCATTCTCTTGTGAAAAGAAAATGCACTCTCATGTGGAGTAAAGTAAATTGCGAATAACTCTTTATCCGCATTTAAACTCTTAAGCTCAAGTAAACGTATAGCTGTTCTTTTGTATATAAATCTTAAATTATGTAATTATGTAAAATGGTGTCTAGCAATTGTGTAATTATATTGGACGACTTGTCATCCTTTACTTCACGCCGCATGATAATACTTAATGTTGTGTGTTTTAGGAGGTGAAAGTATGGTATTTCTATTTTAAGTTGAAGGAAGTTTCCAAAACACGCAACAGCTCTATAAACCAATGTAAGCAACGTGATGGTAGAAAAACCGAATTTCTCGATACATTGGAAGATGTAGCTGTTAATCCTGAGGAAGGTTGCAAAGTGCTTAGGGTGTGTAACATAAAAGACTCGTTCGTAGATTTTTGATGAAATTAATTTTTGTTTGTAGTAATATATTTTAATGCGTTTAATGACTTATGTGTAGGTGACTTGTTTAAAGTATAGTATGTTACCACCTGTGATCGGATTAGTCCTGCAAACAGTATCTGAGAATCTAATGCCCGGCTTCAGAGAACGCAGACTTCAACTTGGATTCGGAACGTCGGATGCTCCCGGTACATTTACAAATCAAGTAGTACTCCGTAACGTTATCAATTACCGTATCTTGAATTGGTGGGATCCTGCCTATCCTCATCAGGACGTGAGCTACACGATCGAATTGCCCCAAAGTGACTCGTGGGACTAGAATTTATTACAGATTGCTCTTATATTTTGTGTATTACATTGGGAAAATAGACAAGCCTTTAAATTTTGTAAAGACAAATATATCAACGCGCAACAAATGCAAAGTTGTTTGAATTAATACCTTTCTCTTTTTCATCAGATATTCATGAACGATTCATGATTTATGAATAATTTCTTAATTAAATCATAATAACATAATTTGAGAAAATATAAAAAATGCAAATAATAAAACAGAGACAATGCAAATTTTGTGCAAAGACGCTTTATGTACATTTTTGTATAGGAGGAATATGTACAACAAAATGAAATTCTTACACATACGATTATAAATCATAAACATTCAACTTGATTGTGACAGCTCGAATACGAAATGTTATTCTATTTTCGAAGCTTTTTATTGTTACAGTGACGGACGATTTACAATGATGTAATTGATAAGACGGCGTCTTTGGGTTACTCCTGAATTGGCACATTTTGCGACACAATTAAAGATTATTGTTAAATTTCATTTTTTAACAGCCGCTTCTACAGCATCTACCAATTCCTGCAGGTGATGTATGTTGGTAGTTGAGATATTAAGATCTTTGACCTATAAATAAATGAATAAATTAGACATGAAAATTTATTTTAAATGTGCATATTTCCTTACCATATTTGTGTAACCGTCCACGTCCACTTTAAGCTGAATACGTATCTTTTCGTCGTCGCTAATTCCCTGTGGTTCTGAAGGAAGAATTCCAGTGGATTTATCACGAATCTTTTTCAACCTCCTTAAACTCTCCTCCGTCTTTTGCACAGACGTTAACACATCCGTGACGAATAATAAATAGCTAAAACAAAATTAACTATTTCTACTGTATGCATAATAAATTTTACATTGTTTTGATACATTTTCAGATTTTTTTAATGACAATATTGTTGGAGAAATAAATTTATCGTTTACCTTTCTGTTAACGAAGATAAAGTTAACTCTAACCAAAGAAGAATATTTTCGGGAATGATCTTGTTGTAATCTGTATAAAAATTAGTAAGAGGGACCATCGCACTCTTTACGTAAGGACAAGGTTTAGTTGGCACGTCTCGCTTTGTTCTCCTAAATAATCGAGGAATGTCGCTGACTTGTTTCAAGTGCGTTACACATTGCTCTGAAAGCTCATTTACAATTTCTTTCGTAACTAAAGGTAAAAGATTAGCTAGACTCTTCGACGTTTCACCTAAAGAATCTAAAATACGAATCAAGGTGAGATAAATTTAATATTATATAATGTATTATTTTTAGAAAATTCGTGCTTACATATTACCTTCTAATAATTTTGATACTGTAACATTCTCGTCTTTAATTTTTGATTGCACCATTTGTAGGAAAGATGGAAGGGCATTTATCAATTTTTCTATGTCACTATACAAATATACTAGAAAGTTTAATCTCGTGGAACGTTCTGAGTCACTTGAATTATTAGTTTCATTTATCACTGGCCATACCTATAAGCACAAAATTGGTCACTCTCTGTACATGAAAATATCAAGAACTAAAGTTGTATATCAATGTCGCATTGTAATAAGCTAAATGTGAAAACATACTTGTTTCATTGCACTCTGACACCAAGTTTGATACCTCGAGCTTATTTGAAGACTGAGTTTCCAGAATCTGATAACAATAACAATGCGTTAGTTTAATAAAAACGTTAGAATTGCAATAGAAATTATTATCACAGGCAGAATTGCAGAACAGTTGCTCACCTGTGGAACAGTTGATACAAATAGATGTCGTCAGCCCAAATCCTTAGCAGATTATCCCAAACCACATCGGTTGCATAAAGGGAGAAATCTTTTTGCGTCAGCGAAATCAGACTACCTTTGACCGAGTCCGGCGATACTGGCTCAGCTAACATTGCCTCCACGCTGCCGGCTATCTCTTGAAATCGTATTTGAAAGTACACCGGCAGATTCCATTTCTTGAGAAAACTCTTGTATTGTGGATGATTCTTCAATGCCGCCAAAATTTCAGGCGTAACACACTCCATCTCCAATTTCGTTAAAAACTCTAACGTGGCTGTATACCTCTAAAATTTAACGTTAACTTGAGAGATATACATTTCTATACCTTAACACAAATTTCAAATATTTTTCATACTTTGTGAAATAGTACTGGATCTCCCGGGGCAAAAATGGACTTTATATATTGCTCGATCTTTTCCTCGATCTCAACCCAAAAACTGTTCACCAGAAAATTAAATCCTTTCACGGACATTCTACAACGCCGATATAATGATCAGTGTATTTATAAATAAATAATTATATATGCTCGATCAAATGTAACTCATAATGTACCTCTCAGGATGTAACGTGATATCTAATAACTGTTTTAATTCCACATCTAGAATGTTCAGTAATCTGTGATAAATGCTTTGCAGACCAAGCGGATCAGATTGAAGGTTCTCCTCGTTAATCACATTGTATATTAATGGCCTTACAAGCTCGTGTCTGACCAGTTCTTCGGCGTTGGTTATTTTGTCGAGCGTGAGATAAATTCTGAGGCAACGGATCGCCAAGTTTGAATTCTTCTCGTGTATACACGCTAGGAACAACTCGTTCAGGCACGTTAGATATAAGCTTTCTAATTCGATGGTTTCCTATTATAAAATAATCGTTTTGATTTATTTGACTATTGATGCATCATCATTTTGTTTCTAAAAATACGTACCTTCTCTTGATCGGCCGAGATATCTGATTTACACCTAGACATATGGAATTTCAATTGGTTCAATTCAATCGCAGCCTGTTCCAGAACGTCGATCTTCGTGGGGTTTTCCATAAACGTTTTCATGCATAATATGGAGGTGAGTTTTCTCAGCGACTTGTACACGTGTTGCAAGCTGTGCAAACTTTGCTTACGTTCCCTTATCTTTAAATTGTCATTCAAATTAGCCGAAATGGCTGTAATCTCATCGTCTAGAGCTTGTCGCACTTGCTGCCAAAACAAAATTCTGTCATTCGATCCAAATAAATATTACAGATATGTAAAATAAGATTTCCTGTGTCCGATCTCTGATCTGATTGTAAAATATAACTCGTTGAATCTTTAAACAATCTCAGATATCGATTTCAAGTGTGTACTTTTCTATTTTTTACCATAACTTCCTCCTTCAACTGTCCAAGCGGCGCTTGCAGGTCATTGATGGCCTTGTCCAGTCCGATCAAGTTGCTAGACAGGTTCACGAAATCCGTGTAATCCCGGTTAATCAGGTCGATCATAGCCGATCTCAGTAACTTCAAGTACATGCCAAGATCATCCCGCATCGTCTCCAGTTTGCCATTCTTCCTGTGATCTTGCAGGAAAGTGTCGACATCGAAATTCTCCTACGACGGCGAGCGCAGGGACGGGGGAAAGAAAATTAAATTTACATCTCGTAAACACCGTAAACATTGCGTAAATGAAAAGAAAAAAAGAACTTGTCGAACCTGTACGAAATCGAGCTCGGAGAAGCACAGGTCCTTCGGGGCTTTCGGTAAGGTTATATTGCCGTTAGACATAATTGAATATTTACACCGTTTCTCTCGCTCGAGGATCTAATTGACGATCGTCATCGCAATCCCAATTGCACCCGATATTAAAAATCTCGCCGCCGCTAACCCTCGTATCGTGACATTTGTGACGTGACAGTTTGACGTCCTCCCGCATCCACAGCTGCATAAAGCTCACATCGCACCGAGCGTTAAAAATCAATATTGCATCTCGATCGCGCGACAGCCAATCACGTTCCGACACCTCCGAGGAAGCGGAGAGGCGATTGGCTGTCGCGCGGAGTCACGCTTGTTCTTCGACGTCGCTACGTGTGATGGTCTCTCATTCATAATTCATACGTCCCTCCGTCTACTACGAGGAACATCCTGTATTTTCGGATAAACAAATATATTCTAACCTATTTGTGTGGTTCCCAGAGCGCGTTTATTGATCGAAGACATTAAATTGTGTGTAGCATTGTTGCCGAAAATTTGTAGCGGTGAGAGATGAGCGTGAACGAGGATTGGGACGTGGAGCAGCACAAGGTGGAATACGAGTCCGACGAGCACTGGGAGCTGCGACGTAAATTTCTGCTCGCCCACAAGGACAAGTTCTCGGAGGACGTGCTCGTTTGTTTAGCCCAAGTGTTCGTCAATGTCGAACTGTTAGGATGCAGGTAGCGATATCTGATTACGCATGTTTTGCTCTCGCCTTATTGCATCAGTGATCACAAACACGACGATGCGGGCGTTACATTTCCCAGTTTGTAAGTTTGTACAAATTCGTTGCAGATATCCGCAAGAAACGATGGACCTAGTGAAGGAATTGTCGCAGGACGTCGCGGCCGAATATAGAGAAAAGCAAAAGAAAAAGTTGCAAAGAACGTTTGTGGAAGCGTCACAGGCAGCTAGTTCTAAGGTGAAAGGTATAAAGAAAAATTGTGAGTTGACTTGTATTTTTTTTTGTTTTTTTTTTTTCGTATTTGTATTGTACACGGTGTCCGTTATGACTCGTGATCTATGTGACGATTATATTGAGATATTTTTGTATCAGGATGCGCCGCTAAAACATCTACTGTCACAGAAAGATCTGTACCGAACACGCCTAATCATATACCAAACACAGCCAATCATATGGATCAATCTTATAAAAATAAAAAACGTTCCAAGAAAAATAAAAAGCTCGACGTTATGAAGACATTGCCTCCTAATGCCATAAAAGAATCTGTATCCAACGAAATCAGTCATGACTATCAGCCATGCAAAAATCCTGATATCGAGGAAAGACTGTCCAAAAGATTAAAGACAGAGGAAGACGTATCATTGAAAGATCAAGATTTATGTAGAGATTTATGTAGAGATATCGTTCTGTTAGAAAGACCGGGTGATAATGTGCATACTATATTAGACGTTTCAGCCGCTGTATCTGGTGTGGCCTTAAAGTACAACTACTCTAAGAAAGGAGAAAAAGGCTGGTGAGCATATCTTTGTACTATATTTTAAAGACACGTGCTCTATGTGTGTGTACGTGTACATGTTATATAAATTTAACATTAAAAAATTATCAAGGGATATTCCTAATTATGTCTCTTTTCAGGGAATGCTCTCTTAATATTGCTAAATCACAGCAGTTGGGTTGCAGCATCAACTCTAATAAGAAAGTAGCCAAAAAAGAAGCAGCCACCATTGCATTAGAAAAATTACAAAAGCACTGCTATACGGTTAAGGTAAAGAAAAAATAAACATGTATCTTTATCTGAATAGAGCCGTCTTAAAAAGATCTCTTAGTACATCATTGGTACCTATTTTATGTTATTCTATAATAAATTATAGCGAAATAAAGATGTTTTTCATCCCCTTGTATACAGTTTTCGTTCTCTTTCCTTTTAAGTATTTTTATATATTTTAAAATTCAGGTTAAGCAAGATTCGGATTCAAAGTCGCGTGTAACTGTAACAGCAGAGGAAATAAAACCACAGGATTCTACCCCCGACGACGATTGGAAAGTATCTAATTGCGTTGGAAAGAAGCTGATGAAAATAATGGGCTGGTCCGGCGGTGGTCTTGGAAAATCGGAGCAGGGTATTATGGAACCTATGTCTGCGACGTTAGTAACCGACAACGTCCCTTAGTCTCTAGAAAATTCTCATTTTTCCCCTTTATTCTCTTCCATTTTTATTCTATTTTTAGGGTCAAGTCACAAATAAATCGAGAGGGTCTTGGCTTGAAAACAAATTCTTACAAGGCAGACGAAGTGAAAGCCAAATGTCGAAAACTGTTTAAAGATCTTTTACAAAAAGATGATTGTATGAATAGCGATATTATGTTTCTGGATTTTCCCAAGGAAGACAGAATGCTGATTCATCAGTATGTACCGTTTTATAAGTTACATGATGTTTGCAAGAAATGCCGCTTAAGTCTGGTAATAATGCCCCGATCTGTTTCAGGGTTGCACGAACAATGGGTCTCAAGTCGTGCAGCTACGATAAAGATAAACGAAAACTGAAAGTCTCACGTAAACTCGATATATGGAATTTGGTCAGGGAACTGAATAGTCTTGGCGGAGTCACCGAGAAATACGAACTGGTAAAACCGACCGACGAAAAGGTCGTTTCGTTGCCAACTTCTATGGACATATGAATAAACGATAAATAACGATAAATAAACGATATGTGGTCGAACGATACCTTCTGTGACATTGATGTAGCACATAGATGTATGGAAAATAAATAGATAATCTCTTTTTCAGAAGTCTTTCCGTAATATTTTATTGTTTAAACGATCCAAAAAAACAAGCTATTTGAAGTGATATCGTCGACGTCCCAATCGATACTCTTCTAGCACGCAAATTCGAAGTAGCGAGATTCGTTCGATTCACACAGTATTTCCGCCGAATGGAAAAGCCATACGTTATATAGAATCGGAATACCGCGCCACGTCGCCAGTAAAATTGAATCGCCAAACGAATGCAAGGGGTGAGATACGGTAAAAAGCAATCTTCTGAAATTTGCGATTCTATACAGGCGTGACCTGCGAATTCAGATAAATGCAAATGTATACACTCGCACACACGGTGAAATCGGTGTGGCACGGTGCGATAATTGGAGGCACTAGCAATTAAAACTTAAGAGAAGAAACGTTCGCTTTATTTAACAATTATATAACTGTTCGCACGACAAAATTATTATCCCAAGAGCGCTTGGCGTTCAATCAAATAGAGAAGAAGTACAAAACCTTAAGAAGCGGATGGTTACTTTATACAGTGTACAGAGTATGTCGCAGATTGCCGTGGTAAACATGACGTATAATAAGAAACGCTTTGGCAGTAGAACAATCAGAAGTCGAAAGGTAACATATACAGATAATACGACATGGTGCGTGACATTTTAGTACATTATCACATCGTTGAAATCTCTGAATAATTAAAATGGTCAATAGGTTCTCTGTTTTTTTTTCTTTTTATACATATAGGTCGCGTATATATGCATATATATATATGCGTGCCATCGGTTTGAAATGACAAGGTTGAAGATTACATGCGTCTCCTATATAATCACTTCGATTTATTGATTAACTTAACGTCTACTTAGCTACGTACGCATATTACAACGGCGGTGGAACGCAGCAATGTAAATGGGCAACGAGAGCAACGAAACAACGCGTGCGACGTGTATGTGAACGTATATAAAAGAAAAAGCATCTTCTCGTTAGTTAATTAATTGACCGTGCTGTCTCGCGCGCATAATAGCCGGAGTGAAATATTTTCACAAGAGCCGTCGCAACCGTCAGCCACCGCGCGTGGTTGAATTTACGGGAAAGAATGCTTCGTAAACTCTGTGCTTGACGTTATTTGTATTTTTCCTCGGAACCTTTCAATACATTTCGCGGCGGTACAAAGGGTCTGTCGGAAATTGGATTCGAATGTAACGCGGAACGAATTTAGCGAGCTGCTAAATTTGTTGGTGCGGGTAAAAAGACGCGCGTGCGGGAACATTGCCGCTTTATCATTTAACGTAGACTGTTTTTATCGCAATCCCGTTTCACCACGTTACGCAATTTCGAAAGCGATTAATTCCCGTATGCAGGAAATACAACGTGTCGTAGCCTTCCTTTTTGCGATACGTCACTTTCAGCCCGTCCATTTACATTCAGCGCCTCGTTATCATTGGGATAATAATGCCAAAGGGCACGGTAGAAACCCCGATCAACCGCATTATTCATTACCGAAACGCTGTGGACGGATCGACAATTTTCCCGAAACCAACTGTGTCGCTGTGTCTGAAATTTTAAATCAGGATCAGTCAATCAAGATCGACAGGTCTACAGAAAGTCCAATAGGAATAAAAATAAATGCATTTTTGAACTTAATTTAACGTTTACAATAAGACAGTCTGTGAGAGAATACCAAATTGACAAACCAGCTTCGTCCATTTTTCGAAATATCTGCAACACGTGTAAATTATAATAATAAAACTCGGGGGGGGGGGAGAGGAGTGGAAGGGAGGAAGAGAGGAAAATATAATCTCTCATCATTCCAAGACGATGGGTAACGCGCCTCCGAAACGTGGCATATATATGTATATCAGATATTGGTGGAACTCCGGTCTGCCGCTCTCGGGGGAGATAGATTTGACCTTTATGACTTACGACTCGAAATATTGGGGCCAAAGGGTCAAGGCACGCGGCGGAGATGCGGAGATGGGGGCGGGGGAGAGAGAAAGAGAGAAAGGGGTGTCGCGGCGCGCCATGACCCCTCGGTCTGATGCCCCGTTCGGTTGTTCGCTAAAACACACAAGTTCCCTCGGATTTTGCCCTCGGTCCAGGCCCTACTTTGGACCGTAATTGACATCTGGAGGGAATATTAAACTTTTTTTTTTCATTTTTATATACCAAAATATTATCTACCATCTGATAAAAGAGTGATTTCTCTGTTGATATGTATCCGCTATGTATATATATATGTATAATATTTATATACTTCTAAACTCGCTTAAGTTACATTAATTAGAAGATATGTCTCAATGTATCGTTTGTATCGATTAAAAGATACGCTTAGTAAGTATGATATGTTACGTCGTTACTCATCCCGCGAGGGGGGATGTATTCTCTCGAGGTAAAAAAAAAGAGGGGATCTCGTCAGACTCGCGCCCGTCCGCGATTTCTCGATTGTCGCGAATTGCACAATTTATACATATTATATATATGTGCATGTGTATATATGTGTGTATATATAGAAATTAATAACGCGTTAATTTTTCTCTCTTCGAAGTACTTAAAAGGAAAGCGCGACGGGAAACGCTACCTCGAGAGAATCCGATGAACCCCGTTACTTTCTTCATCATATATATATATATATCTTTCTATATATACATATATATGTATATAATATATCTATATAATTTTTTAAATATAATTTACTGATATGTATGTGTACTGATATGTATCGTGTTGCCGTAATGAAAATATCATACGCTAGCATTATATATATATATCTTGCTCTCTTTCTCCTAATAAGTAAAATGCGCGTCATACCCTGAAAGAACGCGACGCGATGCTCCATTTCTTCCTCTTCCTTTTCTCCCTATTACTCTTTTGTACCCATTTCAACATCGCCGCATTGTGTGTTACGATTGCGTGACGTTTACGGCTGCACTGAGAGAAATCAAAAGCACCTGATCCTCTTAACTTGAAGAAGGATCGGTATTCCCACCGCATCGTTTTGCAAAGTTAATTAAACAAAGCTGCTTTATCTTGTCTTACGTCCGCCTCCATAGGGATACCACCTTAATCAAGACAAGAATTACAATTTGGTTCAATTAGATGCGGTGAAAATACCGAATAAACCGAGAACTTCCTCGGCACGGGATTTGCTACTTTCATCTTCTTTCCTATTTATTTTTTTTTTTGTTCGCCGCGGTCTCGCGAAATTTAACGCGAGACGAAGTTAAAATAAAAAAAAAATAAAAAAAATACGCACGCGCAAAAAAACGTTGGTTTAAATCAATATATTGTTTCAGCAGTAATCGCCTGTCCGAATAAAAGCTGTCGTGAATAAAATCTCTCACTGATCCACAATATTATTCTGTAATCGCAACGGAAATTGCACAGCGCCGTCGGAAAGTACGATTTAAAAGGATGCCCCAGGGGAGTAATCGAGAACAATCGTTATCCCTTTACACGATCCTTTTACAAATATGCAGAAGTAATTAAGGATACCTAGAATCCCTCGTCCCTAAACCAACCGGAGCACATCTAGATTCAATAGTTGTGCATCCGCAATTAACATAAAGTTGTTCCTGAGGGAGCCAATTTTTTTTATGGCATTGTATTAACATTATCGGCTTCTTCCGCACGACCTTTCCGAAGTATCGCGATTCTGATTAAAAATCATCCTGCCGTGCTCGAACGTAATTACTTCCTGAGAATTTTATCTCGTGAAGTTTTTCATGTTTGAAGCTTGAAGGTAGCAATCTCGCCGAGAGAATCCCTTTGACTAAGTTTAAGAATTTTAATTTATCACGTAGACATTTTACCTGAATTACAATCTCATAAAAAGGAACATTTCAAGCGTTAATCATAAAATAAGTCTTCGCGAAAATAACTCGCGTACTTTAAGTAAAAGTTTCAACGCTAAGTTTCAAAGTTTTAATGCACAACCGTCGGATTGTTACGCCACTGCCGATCGCGAAGGATTGTCATCGATGTCTCATCACTTATGCGAGATGATACCTACCGTGTACGTGCTCGCATATTAAAGACACGGCTCGAATAAAACCGGGACACGCGAAGCAGCGTGCACGTGCACACGAGAGTGAGAGTACTCTGTAGCGAAGTAGTTACAAGATACATGAGGAAGCTCAATATTTTAGAGATAGGTCGGATAAAAGCTCATTACTTGTTCACACGAGAAAGGCTTGCGCCTCGACGCGCAGCTAAGGGAAACGAGAGACGTAAGAGATTCTGTCAAAGCGTAGCAAAACATTTACATTCAAATCCGATAATGTTATCCAGGATCACTAAAGCTTAGAGGAAGTAAAGTAGGCTAATTGTAAGTAACACGTTATTCGTCATAAGACGTTTCAGTTTGAGAAGTTAAAGAGGGAATATTAAATTACAGATCGTACAGAGAACCTAATACGTTTTTCAATCCCTCGATTATGCTTTTCCTAATGATATATATGCGAATTCAAATCGCGACGTAATTAAAACTGGTCCGAGAGTATGCGTGGCACATTAATTATCAGTCCTGATTATTGCGTTTTTCTCTAAGTGGATCAGCGATACGCTTGACGCGCGTGATGAAATAATCCAAACGTGATAGAGCTTACGAGATATGTGAAACGGAAACCTGCCTGATCACTCGTCATGCAGAAAATTCGGACATTCGCTTCCTAACGCCAGATCTCGACGATCATCCCGGTGCTCGTGATCGCGCTCGTCGCGTTGAAGCGAGAGCAAAAGATTCGAGAAGGATAGGAAGGAAAAGAAAAGTGACAGGCTACATCCTGCGTGTAAGAACTCGCGACGAAGGAAAGATAAAAGTGTTCGCGGAGAGGATAATTTAGGCTTCATCAGACGAAGGGACTGCTGGTGCGACGACGGTGACGTGACACCGGCGGCGATGCGGCGACGACGACGGCGGCTCCTCGTCGATGACGACGGCGGCGGTTCGGCGGCGGATGTGACCGTTCAATCGAGGAAGCCCGTCTTAACGAGTTTCTCGAGGAAGAACTTGACGTCGCCCAGCTCGGAGTCCTTGATACCGATGGACTTCAGCATACCCAGGTCGCCATTCTCCACCGCCATGAAGACCGAGCGCAGGTGCTCGAGGTCTGAGCGCATCAGGTGTAGCGCCGCGCCGAAGTCCTCGATCGTCTGCGACTCTGATAGCCGAAACAGATCGTTTCAGGGGCCAGATCGCGGGCCTATCCTTCGAGGATAGGACGGCGACGCGCTGACTATATCGCGCAAATAAATCGCGCTGACTATGCGAGATTAATAATGTTCGTCGGACCGATATCTCTTACGCGAAGTCTGATTAAGATACTCGCGATTTCGTCCTATATAATGCAATATTGCTGCTTTTAATAGATTTCCGATACGTGGGAAAGATTTACCGCGTTACAGTGATATCGGGGAACGAGGCGGATAGCTCGATGATATCCTGTTTGGTGTGGGTGGTCGCGTTTGGCACCGCGAGATTCCTGTCGTAATCTAAACCTGGGAAACTTACCGGACAACGCGATGGCCACCTTTTCCACACCACCGAGAGGCTTCAGCGTATCGCGTGCTTTGGTTCCGAACAGTTTCTCCAGGTAATTGGGACCGTGGCTGGCCAGCAGAGACTGCAGAAAACTCGCGGTTTCCTCCACGGGCGGTCGTTTGGCTGTAACAACGTGAAAGCATAGGTATTCCGTAACTGCTGTAAAATAAGACGAAATAAATGCAAAATGCACAAAGATCCCCGGTACACCGGGGATCAATACAGGGACGCCGATCCCATAAACATACATCACTTAAATTTTAATTGGAATAATTTTCTTCCTGTGTTGCCTCAAAAAATCAATAAAGCAAAAAAAAAAACCATGAGGGAAAGCAAAATCTTGGTTAACCAATATTTATGGGTACGACTCGTAGAAAGGTGAAAGCGGGGTAAAAGGTAACATCTTGCGTAAACGCATCGAACGCGTGCAGCGGCACAGCTCTCCCTTATCGTATTACAGCTGCCCGGTGCGGGTGCACGGAACGTCATCGAGTGCATCCACACCGAGCGGTATATCGGGATACACATATCCGCTCTCTCATATAGTATGCATAAAATGAAATCCGCGCCAGTACGTGTATATAATAAAATATCTAACAGCCAGGTCACACGGCAATCCGTAACCCAACAGACGGATAAAATCACATTAAAAGTGTAAAATATATTAAAAATTAGACCGTATGTTTCACGTGCTGCAAACGTGATTTATTTATCAAATCAGAATGAGATGTGTAATTAATAATGCTAAATGAATACTGTTAAATTCGTAGTATTAAATTATACTCAATTTGCGTCATTTTTAACCATTAATAAGTTGCCACTGCTCCTACTCAATATATTGTTAATTTAACTAAACCATAAAAGTCAAAATAACTATTTTGTGTTAAAATAATATAAATTTCGACACACACATGACAGTTAAAAATAACAAAATGTTATTTAACTCGAGGTATAGGTTTAAATTTAACCTTTTAATATTTAACAGTGAACTGCCCTACCGATTACATCTCATTAATTAATGAATTCAGAATTAATTAGCTCACCTGCGGTGCACAATCTTGAGTCCTCATCGTATCCGTCCTGACAATCGGGTGCTCCATCGCAGAGGTACTGTATCGAGATGCAAATACCGTCGCCCGGGCACTTGAACGGTTCGTACGGATGACAAGCCTCTGAAACACACACGCACAAACTCTGAAGAGAGCGAATCAAGTAATCTGAGCGCGTATGCTTTTCCAAATAATAATTAGAAACGTGCGCGCGCGCGCGTGTGTCATGCGGCTCAATCTCATTCCGCGGAAATGGATGTTCAGGAAAGTCGATTACGTTCGCCGGTGGGACGGTCGCCGGATGATTAAATTACGACGATAACGTATTAAAGCGAGGGATCCGAAACGGGAATTAATACGCGCGGCGCTGGTAATGCGGCAGCACCCACTTCTTCGTGCGGGGTGGGCTTTTGGGATAATTGAGCGAACACGCGATCGCCACATTGCTCACGCTACAAACAGCCGGCGCGCGTATATAGTTGACGGTCCTGAAAAATCAATTAGCAAACCGCTCAATCTGATAGAACTGCGGGAAGAATTGGTAAACACGTAATATCGATTATTTGCTTCTCTCTTTCATAAAGCTCGTAAAATCAACTCCGCCAAACTTCCTTCGTCAAAATTTGCTCTGCAATTAAAGGTCTTTCCCCCTACAAGATTTTCTACAGAAACAAACGCTCTGGGTAAATATTATCAGGTTTAATAAAAGTCGCTCGAAAGAGTAGAAACTTTATGTATACCGATCCTGCTAAAAAGAAGAGCGAAATTTTAGGTGTTAAGCCTTCCTAGAAGGGAGAAGAAATTTCCTCAGAACCCTTGGAACAGCTGTCGGAAGTCCTGTTTCCCAGGAAGATCAACGATCGACGTCCTATTTGTTTTACGGAGGAGGACCACGCTGCGAAAAAGCTTCAACTTCTGTCTTTAACTCGTAGGAAATGTTTTGTAATACCTCACGTGCGAGACCTTTAACTCGTCCACTCCACTTAAACGAGAAAAAAAATATCAGCGACTTAATAAACGCGCCCACGCGTTTGTTCGGACGCACGTTTTATCCCGGATGAGAATTTTCGCCCGACGCAAGAGAAACGATTTCCGTTTCGCACGCGCGAAAAACGATGGGAACGATCGATTGTGTAACATTGTGCCACACTCGTTATACAATCGCCCACGTTCGTTTCGCACGTAAACGTAATTTACACCGCAAACGCGGAGTGTCGCGTCCACAAAGTGCCCCGTGACAGTCAATTTTGACCGCGTTAAAGAATTCGATGTCTATACACGCCGCGTGTTTATCGAAAAACCGTATCGAACCGGCTATACCCACTCGGCGGTGTGGCCCCGATCGCCATCAGCGTTATTACGCGTAGAATTACGTCGCAGTTCTCCTTCTCTCGCGTGTTTGTTTAGACAGGACGCTTATACGTTAGGTTTCGGGCAAACATTTTACTAATCAACCGGTCGTATCCGGAATTCGTTATCTGTCCCATATCAAGAGAGGGAGAGAGAGGATTGCGTTTGAACTTAAAACAACGTTCGCGAGGCGATTATTATAATTGCTGCACGAGCGTTGCAATTTGTCCTTGTTTGCGTTTAGACAAGTCGCGTACATGTCGTGGGCGTATCTCATCAACAATGTTATTGCGGACATTTCACCGATCGACAACGATGCAATGATTCCCCGGGGAGTAGCCGCCATCCCCCGCGGAACCGCGAACCCCGATCTCTATGCATTCTGAATGAAATGATCGTCGAGGGGACATTAGAAAAAAAAAAAAGATTGTCGCAAATACCCCTCCGCGGATGATGGGCGCGACATATGCGACCAATTTTAAATAAGAACATTTCGATCGGCGACCCGCGCTTCGAACTTTTATTCCCCGTACGCACGTTACGGAATTTTCGCACGTATAAACTCGTTGAAACTTCGTTGGCGCCTCTCCATATTATACAAGATACAAGTTATAAACAGTTTAAAAGCGAGCTCGAATCCACTTAACGAGACTTGCGAAACTCACCCCTTCCATCGGCGAAAGGTGAAAAATGAATAGAAGCTTATCTAGTAACATATATCTCATCTCTAAAAATAATTTTCGCTTCATCGTCGAATTTACGAGGGCACGACTTCCATCGACTTCATCTTTTACTTGATCCTTACTCGTCTCTTATTTAAGTTGGAATGAATTCGCGTAAACAAGTCGTCTATATAGACATTTTACTGTGTCTCTCGAAATAAAATAAAATGGTAAAAGTTCCGCAGAACCAAAGTAACTCTACAGTTTGACAATTACGAGAAACAGGGGCTCAGGAATATAATATGTTTAATATCAAAGCACGGTGCGATGAAAGAATATAGTTATAAATTTTAACGTAGTCGGCGCAACTTTGTGACATTACCATTTTTTTTTAAAGAAAAATAAATAGATTTATGAATAATTACAAGAAACGAGGGCTTGGGTAAGACAGGGGATGCAACGACCGCATGAAGCCCGCTTTGCGGCGGATCGGCCCTGAATAGCCGCGAGCTGAGTAAAAACGCATGCTTCTAAATGTCATTGGCGTGCTATATACGACTCGGTACGCGTTAAGTATGCGCGTTATTGACCGAGCAAACGCGCACGTAGCTAACCGTCGCGTTGAAGAACATGATCCCCATATGGCCGCGAGTTTCAACGGAACATCTCCATCGTAATCCCCCGAGCCCGTTAATTTCAATGAATGTTAAGCAGGAGAAACATATGGTAGCACATAAAGAACGACAATGTCTCCCGGAAGCCTTCTCTCTATTTCGTGCCCCTTACGAGCATCCCGCGTGGGCTCGTACATATAATGTTTACTCGCTGTAAGCTAGAGAATTTACATATTATATGTACGTATATCTCATATGATACACAGCTTCTTAACCATTTCACGATTGTCACTCGAATCGACCACATCATATCTTTTCGTTAATTTCGGACGTTAAACAAACTTTAATTGTTTACAAAAATTATCGAGTACAAAAAGGTGTTGGTTAAAGATAAAAACGTAAATTTATTCAGAATTATAAATGATAAGACACATTGTACGTTTCGACTTGCTGTAAGTCTTCTTCAGCAATCGAGATATAATATGGAGAATTAAAATAAAGGCTACATAGTAGAATTAATGAAAAGAAAAAAGATTAATAATAGAAGCTAAGTAATACGGAAATTAAAACATATAATAAAGAAATAGAACAGTACAAAAATAAACGAGGATACATCATACATCACAAGCTTTTTTATGATGCATCCTCGTTTACTTTTGTATTTGTTTCGCTTACTGTTTTATTTCTTATTATATGTTTTAATTTTCGTATTACTTAGCTTTTTAGCTTTTATTATTAATCTGCTTTATTTTTATTTATGTAGCCTTTATTTTAATTCTTATATTACATCTCAACTGCGCTGAAAAAGACCTACAGTAAGTCGAAACATACAATGTGTCTTATCACTTATAATATTGTGTGAATACGTTTTTATCTTTAACCAACATCTTTCTGTGCTTGTTATTGGTCGTTGACCTTTTTTCATAAGTTTTGCTTGGATCAAGCGTTTGACTTCTTTTTATTATAGAATTATCATTCGCGGTTTGATCGCATAATAATTTAAGTAGATAATTAAGTATGTAAAAAATATACCGATCGATGTGATGAATAATTTCATTCAACATTCTCGTCAAGACGACATCAAAGAAATCGAGAAATTATTAAACGACGATGGAAGTGGAACACTTTATATGCGTTCCGACATATATAATATATGCGAGAAAATTATGCAAACTCATTCCAAAGTTTCATGCTGAGCTAATTTATCTAATTGATATATCTACAGTAACTTTCTCTAATTAGAAAGCACAACCCTACACAAACTATATAAATCAGTTTCCTGAACTTTTTAGTTTCTACAGTTGCAGTAGTTAACTCTATGTTTGCGCGGACAGACTAAGTTTCCTCTCAAACTTTTATATGCCTTCAATATATTACGCTCTCTAGAAACAGCTGACGACAATATTGCATGAGATGTATAAATACACGTATAAATTTATCATAAACAATTAAAGTTGTCGTCATTAAACTATGACAGCTTTACAACAAAGTTATAATTTTGTCAGACGCCAACACGTGTATTTTGTTGAAAACATGTAAAAGCACATAAAAAGTAGTAGATTATAAATATGCATTGATAAAATCATCCTTTTAATTTTATATTACTTCAATTGCAAGATGTTCAAGCACTTCAAGCAAAAGAAATAAAGACAGCTCTGAACGATTATTAAGATTTGATAAATGTTGGTAATTTGATTACTTCTTTGAATAACTTTATATACTGGCGTATTGTAGTAAGAAAATGTAGAAATTCCATAAAACATTGCAAATACACAATCGATTATATAAATCGAATATATGCAGAATGCAGGATGCGAGAAAATATATTTTACGATCAAACTTTTATAAAAATATAAACTTAGAACAAATATAACGTATATTTTTTTTAAATACGCTAAAACGCATTTTATCTTCACTTGAACATTCTGCAGTTCATAAAATCATTCAAAATGAAAGTTTGATTAAAATTGTAATGTTCGTACAACACGCGTTTGTAGTTTGTATGTGCAATTCTTCGTGTTTTCCCGAAAAGAATAATGTGCCTTATAGAACGACCGTATTCTCCGCGCGCGATTTTATTTTTGCGCGATTTCTTCCGCACGATCGTCTTACACGGTTTCGCGCCCGAGACTCGCGGTCTCGTCGGCAGCGCGGAATCGTGCTTTCTCGAGCTTTCCCCCGTCCCCCGTAATTCTCCGTCGTGCTCGAGGGTGTCTCGTCGTCGACTTACCCGAGCGTTTCGTGTTGAAGTGACCGTAGAAGCGGCTGAGGTCGATCGCCATGACGGCGCGCGGAAAAGCGGCGCAGGCCGTCAGGGCGATGCCAAGTGCAACCGCACCGTTGCAGAATCTCCGTACCATCCTCGCTTCGAGCGGATGCGAGTTGCAGGCAGGCGCTCCTTCTTCTTCTTCTTCTTCTTTCCGCTTCTGCGACGAGTCGAGGGCTTCCTCTCCTTCTTTCACCTCTCGCTAGGGGGTGGACTTCTTCTCTTCACCCCGAAGAATCCCTGGTTCCTCCTCGCGAACGCGAATCTGGTGGACGGTGGACGTATCCGTCACCCTCGCGAGAATCACCTGGTCGCTCGCTCGCCTGTTGGTATCTGGTGCGCCACCAAGGTTCGAGTAACTCCTCGGGGTGGCTCGTGCAAGGTTCCTCGCCCCGAGAGCGCTCCGCTTCGGGCTGCGCGATGTGTCTGTATGCGTGGGCGCGAATGTTAACGGCGCGGCGAGGTCGCTCTCACACCACCCACCTCGCTCGCCCTTTCTCGGAATCTTTCCGCTTTCTCGCTCCCTCTGGTCCGGTCCGCTCTCGCCACCTCCTTCTCGCACTTACGCCCGTGAAAAGATACGCTACCTATCCCTGTTGGGCGCGCGGTGACGGTGCACAGCGGTGCACAGCTACACTGCGAACCCTGCGAACACACACCTGCGCCACGCGATCTCACCTGCGGCCGGCTCGCGTTGGTGACTGGGGTGGGGGGAGGGGGAGGGCGGAGAGGACGCGTGGGAGGCTGGCCGACCAATCGGCCGCTGGGTTACGCCGGATACGGCCAATCGGGTAACGCGAGATCGCAGGTCTACCCTGGAACACCCACGCTTGCCGTTGCGCCCAGTCGCATCGATTTCAACCCCTCGTCGCGTACTCCCAGGGGCGTAAACGAGGGGTGGCTAACGCGAGCGGCCCGCACAGGTAAGATACGTCGAAATCGTATTTTTTTCTTTTTCACCGTATACCTACCTTCTCTGCCATTGCATTAAATCTCCACGTAATTGGCGTACCGATATCTGTCCTCTTTCTCTCCCTCCTCACATCAAGCGTGTCCTCTCTTATTACGCTTCCTCCTCCCCGGCTCGCCGTTACGCCCCTGCCTCCGCCAAATAGGTAACTAAGGTAACTTTCGCTTGTCGTTACAATAAGGTGCTTTTAAGCGCCCGCAATAATACGTCGGCGCTCAGTAATTTTATGGCGAATCCGTCGTTATCCATGTCGAGAATTGCCGTAATTGCTCGATCCTTCCGAGTAGCGCACGGAGTAACGACTGCTCAAATGGCGCGCGGTATTTTATCTCGATTGGATTTCGTT
Organism: Temnothorax curvispinosus; assembly: GCF_003070985.1. Taxonomy (NCBI): domain Eukaryota; kingdom Metazoa; phylum Arthropoda; class Insecta; order Hymenoptera; family Formicidae; genus Temnothorax; species Temnothorax curvispinosus. The sequence continues at coordinate 300,958 of NW_020217195.1, read as the reverse complement.
CAGACGAAACAATGAGCTTAATAATCGTTGCGTAATGTCGAGTACCGTTTACCGCGACAGAACATCGCCGGCGATATCGATTACCTTCAATCGCGAAGAATGAACTCCCGGAATTTGCGCAAATTATTCGCCGCGATGTTCTGAATGAAGATACGTCAGACACGATAGCATAATGCCACAATGCACATTATTGTTACAGAACTGTTAAAGATAATTTCGCAGTAGACTCGATTTTGCAATACACAGTGGCGCGCGATAAAATAAACCGGTTTTCGCATCGATGCCGAATTGCTCGAATGAGATTTCAGAAGGAATATATAAATGCGTTCAAACGACAAAAATAAATTTCTAAACTTCTGATGTAATGCCTGTTTTTTAAATATTTGTTGTTAAGAAATAGATTTCTTTTCCCTGTATAATTGTTAAACTTAATTATAAGGAAGAGAAATTTATACTTTTTAATTTAGCTTTTAATTTAACTTGGTGTCGAGTTTTATAGAACTTGTGAAGAAGCCTCTATTTATTAGATCCCTCGAGAAGATGAAATGCGGTTATTCGCCGGTTATCCAAGCTATTACGTGGATTAAAGCGTCCCACGCGTGCTTTCATTTTATTTCTTCTTCTTACTACACTTTTCTTTTCTCCACGATACGAGAATATCACAAATTATTGACATTTTTTGATATATTATTATTGGCACAGTTTTTCTTGATATATTATCATAAAATTGATCGTAAAAGTATTAGTATTATTCCAAAATGATGTATCTCTCTATAGTCAAAAACGTTAAAGACATTTATTCGAGAAAATTGGAGCAAGTCTGTCCTTTTATTCTTATAAATTCTACAAATTTTGATCGTACGTACTTGTTTTGACCAAAGTGTCCTGATCTGTCTCTCTTTTAACATTTTCTCTCTCTCTCTCTCTCTCACTCTCTCTCTCTCTCTCTCATCGTTATTATATTTATTTATATATTCACACATTATCCCAGGTAACAGAATGACGTCTAAATTAAAGCATCTTAGTGACGTATTGAGACGTCATCAGACGTTAATTAATACGTCATCACTTAATACGTTAATTAATGACATCACTCTGCTACCTGGGATACTTGTATCATTCAATAATAAACCATGAATAAAAGATAATTCGCGAAGGACACCCTATATCGGTTGCAATTATAATTAACTGCGCGATCTCGCTATTTTATTTTTACCATCTGCTTCTTTAAAAATCTTCATTGCGTAATACGAATATTATCTATATGCTCTACCATGTGTCTACGAGAACTTATGTTTGAAATGCGACCAAGGGTCAGATTCTTTCTCCTTTTTCTATTTTTATTATAAATATTGTAATCTAGGAACGAAATACTTGGCTCAGAATTTGTATCGAGGCTTTTCGAACCGAATCTTCGCACATACCTGAATGTAGCGACGTTTGCAAGATTCATTATCGGAAACTGAAGTTTTCACCGCGAGTATCGACGTGTATACTTGACCAACTTCAATAGGAATCGACGCGTCGGGCAACATCTCGACGGTATTATTGCCCAATGCCCGTTTCATATCATACGTTTACAAGAGCGGGCGATTGATTCTCCTTTCGTCTCGAAGGATTCGAATTAGAGTCCGCGATTCGAGAGGGGCCATCGATGTACCGTCGAGATTTATTATTATGCCGCTCCTGCTCCTTCTTAGAAATGTCACGGTAACGCAGCCCGCAGGGCGTACGGCGCATCAGCCGATCAGCGGATCAGCCGATTGCGGTCGTATAAACAGACGAGAATGCGTCTGGCCTGACGATCGCGATGCAGTCCGACATCATGGAGGATTTGAAGATAAAATTTTTCGACCTCATTAACAAGCAGGTAAATCCGTCGTTCACGAATACGCGATTATTGTAACACGCGAGGTGCATGAGCTCCGTTCGCTGCGCTGCCCAGAAGTGAGGTTATGCGACGACTCGGAAATGATGTGTACATTCCAACGTTTGACGTTTCGCTGTCAAACTACGTTGCGTTTACTTGGCGTTTTCCTTATCCTCGTAATTGGTTTTAACGAGAACTATTATTGATAAAATAGCAGTTTGAGGAATTTAGCATTTTGATATCATTTATATTACGCCTCATAACGGTTATATTTATGTCATGATATATATAATTTAGATATAGAATATAATTTAATATTTATATTTGAAGACCCGTATTGAATTACATATATAAATTATAATCACCCTGTGTATAATCACCCTATATATATTTGAAAAAGTTTATTCAGTCTCGACAAATCTGTACTGACATTAGCCACGCCTGATTGTTAGCTAAAATTAAAAGAAACAACATTTGATTTGAATATTAGCTATGCTATTGTTAAAAAAGATAAAATCCATAATCGTTTATCATTTTTTTTTTTAGAATGCAACTAAAGTGCCGCTTATGGGTTTGAATCCCGATCTACTTAATCCACCTGAATTACAAAAATGTGAAGACCTCTGCTCCGAGGCTGATCAATCGACGGAGAGCGAGCCTATACCCGATCAAGATGTGTTGGACTCTATCGAAGACGTTTACTTCAATACCGATGGTAGCTTTGATTCGTCGCGCTACGAACTGAAGAAACTGCCAATGATACTGCACTCTAAGGAAATTGAGAAATGTTATAAGAAACTCAAGCAACAACATCAAGTTGTCTCCACGAAAGTGTTGCAGCTTATCTTGCAGAAACAGAGTGCCTGTAACGCAGAATTTGACAGGATTTACCTGCTGCAGGAACAACTGCAGGACGTCTTAGAAATATGTAAGATGGGAAGGGCAGATCTGAAATTAGCTGAGAAACAATTTACTAAAGCGAGCTTAGGCATATTAGCTAATTACCAGAGACGACAAGTGACCCAAGATCTGTTAAATAGTTTAAATACTATAAAGACCCTGGTAAGTTATAAATATTTTACACATTTGTCGTTAAAAAAAAATATATACGCTTTATAAGAGGCTAAGTGCTAACTTTGTATCACATTATATAGCAATGTACGGGGAATCGTTTGAAAGAGCTTCTGGATGAAGGGAATTATCCTGGAGCTATATCGCTTCTTTTGGAGTGCCAGAGCGCCGCTCAGACTTACAAGCATTTCCATTGTATCGCTGAGCTGAATGCAAACTTACAAAATATTTTGGATCAAGCGGAAAGGACCTTAGACAATACGCTCTCTAAAATGTGCACTGAATTCGACGTCGCGGTGTATTCTTCTATTCAGGAAGCTTATACGTTGTTAGGGAAGACTCAATCTGCCATGGATCAATTGCACTTGCATTTTACTGCTGCCATTCATAACACGGCGTTCGCCATTATCTATCGCTATGCAGGAGGTGACATGAAAAGACAATATAAACAATTGTGTCAGGCTGTGCCTCGTGAGAAATGTATAGCTTGCCTCACGGAACTGTGCAAATCATTGTGGACAATACTGAATTCGTATCATTTAATTGTAAATTGGCATAACGCGCAAGAGGATAAAGTCGAGTGTAAGTCTGATGTTAAGGATTTAGAGGCGACTAGAAGCAAGCACTATGTCAAACACAAATTGGAGAATGGTATGGTCCGAGTATGGCACGATGTGGAGATGAAGATATCAGTATATTTAACGAACACAGATCTGACAAATACCAAGTTTGAACAGTTTGTTCAGGTATTGGGTATAGTTAACAGGTAAGCAAATTGATAACGTATGATGATAATTGTCAGTTGATACTAAATCAGAATCATCCGTTAAACTGTTTGTGAATTATAGGTTGATGGAAATTGGGGAAGATCTCTGTGGTTTCAAATCGGAGAACTTGCAAGAGTCCATAAAAAAGCAGTCCCTGTCTTACTTTTCTCATTATCACGCCTGTCGTTTGGATGAATTGAAAATGTTTTTGGAAAACGACGGCTGGGAGTTGTGTCCTGTAAAGTCCGATTTCATGGCTACTCAATTATTGGAATTTCGAAGTCTGAAACCTTCGCTCAATAACTGTAAAGCATGGAATAGCTTAGATAGCTCGAACTTAAGCGACAGCGATAATTCTACGGGAGTCGCAGGAGACCTGCAAAAATATCTGGAGGGCGGTTTGTCACCGTTCACAATAGGATTGGATGATACTATGGATGAAGATATTTTAATAAATGATGTAGGAAAATCACTAAACTAATACATTTTAACGCTGCCAAAATGATTAATCTATGTTACTGATCTTTCACGTTTTCTTGTTTAGATTGATCAACCCGCATATTTTTCGGACGAGTCCGATGAGGATATTCCCGATGAATTGAAGCATGAATATGTCGACGAGCCAGATCATACGAAAGTTAATAAAAAGAAGTGCAAACTCAAACAGTCTGGACCTATGGTCACAAACACGACGTTAAGCATACTGAGAGTGTGCGGCAAGTATCTACAGATGTCGAAGCTTTTACGATCAATCGCTGTTACTGTCATACAGAGCATGATACAATTTTTCGAGCTGTGCTTCTACACAGTACACTTATTCTTTACGTCGGATCTCGTAAGTTCACGTTACGATTCTTAATTCTTAACTGTGCTCGCGTGACTGGAACGTGATTTAGAATACGGTTCTCTATTCTTTCAGCAAATCAATAGCGACTCGTTATACAGTCCGAAATTAAAATTATCCTTAACGCGAATCAGAGAAACTCTGATTATCTCTGAGAATGATACAATGGAAGAAAATGGCAATGCGAATTACGATAAAGTAAGACAACCACAGCTTTCATCCATTGTGAATTTGTCACAGCCCGAGAAACTTCACGGATTAACGGAACGTATTGTAGCTGTCGAGTCTCTGATATTTTTAGGACAGCAGTACGAAGGCCTAAGGTCTTATTTAGAGCATCTTATTGCCAGCAGTCCTCAGAGAGGATTTTTACATCAGTTTTATATGCAAACGATAGCGTCTGCCGCAGACTTAAGAAAGCCAGTCTATATGGCAGTAACGTCGCAAGCGTTTGACGTTGTAAATATTTTGAATTTGATGAACAAAGTTAATTGGGAGGTGACGGACGTCATGTCTCAACACAGTAATTATATCGATGCGCTAATCCAGGTACGTGTTGCGATAAATAGTTTACTATTAAATGTTGTCAATTATGATGTTGAAAATATTTTTTGACATTTTTTTATAGGAAGTGTGCATTTTGAACGAGAGACTTAATACTATTGGAACGTATATACCTTTGAATGCGCATATATGTAATGCAGTATGGGAAAATGTGGCTCACTTAATCACACACACCTTAGTGGAAGGGTACAACGAACTTATTATCTACATATTTTAAGAGTACTTAATATTCTAAAGGAATTAAATTCAACTGACAAAAATGTAATTTTGTCGCTTTAGGTTTTCCAATGCTAAAAAGTGTTCAAATGGCGGTAGAGCTTTAATGCAACTTGATTTCACGCAGCTAAAGTCAAAGTTTGAGAAAGTGACGTCGTTGAGACCTATGCCGCATAGGGAGTATGTTGAATTGTACATCAAAGCGTACTATCTTCCTGAAAATAGCTTCGAAGAATGGATTAAGGAGCACAAGGTATTTACATATATAAATATTACGTATGTAGGATATTGGCAATTTTTTATTCTCTGCCTACAATAATAGCATATAAAATTCATGATTACGTCTTGCAGGAATATTCAGTTAAACATTTAATCGGTCTGATTTCGGCGACGTGTCAAAACAATAAGAAAACGCGGCAACGATTGATAGCGCTTGTGGAGGAGCAACGGCCCAGCAGATAGCATCCAACTATTTATTATAAATCCGTGCAAGATTATATCGAAATAGGAAGTATTTGAGATGTCTATCAAATTGGGAATACAATAATCGTGTTGTTGATTGTACAGTAGAACAATTTTTTAAGTACGTTACAAAATTGATCAGATATATTCGTGTTTAAGCTATCTTAATCGAATTGAAATCTCCGAGAGAATCACGATCACGAACCAAATAAGTCACAATTCAATATATTTATTAAGTATTCTGTATATGAATCTCATATAGCTCTAAGAACGCTTTTACAATGTTACTAACTGTAGCTCTAATGTGTATATCACAAATGTTTTAACATATACATGGTATTTTAGAGTCTATACAGTTAGACCACACGCGAATTGGTACGATGAAAAACTTTAGCTTATTTTTAATATACAAAAGATATCTCTCGAACGCGAAAGTGCACGGTTATACGAATCTCATTTGTGAATCTGCGAATTTGCAATTGAACTGCAGTATTAACATGCGATTACCGTGGTAACTAAGAACTCAAAATGTTGCCACATTGATTTTACACAATGAAAAGATATATGTATATATATGATCTATACGCATTGCAGTGTTAATTTAAGAAAGTTTTTTTTTTTTAATATGACGATATTGTCATAAAAAATTGATATTTTAATATTTACCTGCTTTAAAAATTCTATTTTATATAGTTTTATTTTTGTAAAAAAGTAGAACACGCATTAACCATATGACGTGTTTTTTCTTTTTCTTTGAGATTATATATGTGATTAAACTTCGATTTACAAGAATAACAAGTATTTCCGAAGCTAAAGTGAAAAACATGAAAGATAATGTGATGATTAATATCCCGTTTTATTCAAACTGATCATATTGGCTGTCAATAGTAAAACCATGACTGTTCGCTGAATTTTAACAATGTTATTTATTTTACTTTATTATTGATTCAGTCTTATGTAAATTGGGAATAATATATATCAAAGTACTAATAAAAGAATTAAACTGTAAAGTATCTCTAATGTTATCTTCTATACCCAGAAATTATTATTACAAGTTGCTACGCGTTCATTGCATGGTACATATGTATATACCGCAGAATGCACAATTTGAAGAAATTTTTATTATACAAAAATGATAGTAATATACAAGTACATACATACTTTCTAGCTTCGTCGATTTCCGATTTCGTAAAAATTGCTATTATATATTTATATATTGCATTTATTATATATTTATATTCCATATACACACCATAAACCAAAAAGCTCCTGTTGCACCAGTATATATAAATGCTCCTAATGCTTGAAATTATTTTAATGCCCGAAATTCTTTGTGAACAATCCGCTCTTCCTATCTTAAAGAATACGGATTACTCGTTGATCTAATGAAGATTCCTAAAGTATTAGTTAGAATTTATTTTGAATAATTACATGTAAATAGCTTTATAATATAACATTCGAGGGCCATATAATTAAGAATGTAACATACTATAGACTATTCAAACAATAGGAATAAATAGCAAATATGTAAATTAACAGAACAGTATTGATTTTCTCCTTTATTGCGCTAAGTCTTCCTTTCTTCTAAGGCAGATATTTCGTTCATGGATGTATTCTATTCATGATCGTGGTGCATTAGGAATTCTCTGGCTGATAGCGTCGATCAATGTGTAAGCTGACAGCGTCGATTCACGTGTAATATTATTCCTTATTACTCCGCTTTAATGAGCCTTAAATTTTTTTTGTATGGCCCCTGATACGATGTCGTACTTATCAAATGTCGTTTATTTTCTAAATGGCAAATCACACCTGGATATTCTTCTAACCGAAAGAATAGGTATATATATATATCTATGTGTATGTATAAATAAAAGGGATGACACGTTATTGTATGCCTTTTCTTGAGTATCTTGAGTAAAAATCTCCAGCGCATCAATCTCTCAATAGCAATAACTTTTAGGGTCTCTATGTAACATTGATAATATCAAATTACCTAAAAATTGTATCAAATGACACAACTGTACTCTAAATATTTACGAATGTTTTATTCTGCAAGACAAGTGCAACGCAATATCGTAACAAAACTATTTGTTCAAATAATTTCTTCACCGAACTGAGTTTGGAAACCATGTATTTTAGAGTCCAAGATTTGTAATCTTTCATTGGCCTTTTCATTATTTTATCTCTGAAACTTATAACTTTAACTCTACAACACATTAATTTATTAAATTGCTACTGGACATAATTGGCCGTGTAGTAACAAAATTACAGTAATTACTCCTACAAACTAATCATAGGTTTTTCTTTAATGCTGTAAAATTCTCGCTACGTTCAGGCTTTGGATATTAGTGAAGCAAAATAGTTGATAATTTAGAATTATCTCTGACTTATTTACCTCAATGCTAAAAAGTGAAATAGTTTATTTATTTAATAAACAGATATATGTAAAAAGATTTAAATTTATTTTCCTTCTGGAACTTATATTGTCTTTTTAGAGCGACTTTTTTTTCTTGCCTATATAAACCTTTTTTTTCTATCAAAACTGCCGTGAAATAATATTTTCTATTAGTCCTCGAGAAACTTTTCGCGTATATGTAATTCGTTATTGTATTTCTTCTTTATATTATTTGTATTAGTATTTGTATTTTTTTCTTTATAGCATATTAGTATGGATATGTGGAACATATAAGACGCTCGACATAAACTGGAATATATCAAACATATTTATATACATAAAAGTTCGTCAATTAACATCATAACATCACATTTAATAAGAAAATGGCTTCTGCTAAAGCTGATGATAAAACGTAACACAATTACATATATTTTTTTATATCATTAAAGAGAGAGAGAGAGTACATGATAATGATACCGATGCTTGAAACAGTGTTAAAAAATGTAGAGATTACGTTCATGAAATTGTACAAATACGTGACCATAGAGTGCTAGGTAATATATCTAACGTTCTCTGGAAAACAGTTCAGCATTTCCAAAGCCTGATTATGATTTTTATACAGACGATGCGTTCAACATTCACACCATCTCTTAAGTGAGTTAAATGAGTACTTAATATTAATGGTACGGATGTTGGGAAAGTTGTACAAACTTACGTCTGGAAAGATCTCTTGTTATAATCCAATTGTGAAGATCATTCATATAACTAAAAATGTTTCTCTAATAGTCTAATTCGCTAATGTACCATGGAATGTAAACAAGGTGTCAATGCATCCATGAATTACAAAGATATATCATCGCTATTATTTACTCGTAACTCAATTTGATTCGATAATCATACACAAACATTTTGAACACTTGTAAACTTCTACGAATCAATTATGAATCTCGAAGTATATTCTTACTAGTCTTACTCTATGGATTATGCTATGAGAAATGAAACGGAAACATTTATCTCATCCGTTTAAAATGTTGCTCTTAACGATCCGATCGTTGCGACCTAATACTAATATGCTTTATTATCCAATACTCACTTAAACAGTAAAAAATATTGGCAGATTCAATGCTGTTACGTTCTTTGTAACATTGTTTCCTTTCCTCGCTTTTCTTTTCTTTTTTTTTGGTTTTTGAGCTCACAATATCAGTAAACCGATAACTCCTTATTGCATTGCTTCCTATACTCTGTGACTTGTGCGTAATCATAATAAGTCTGATGATTAGATATTATCGCATTTCGACCACCCGTGATCACGATAAGCGGAAAAAGATGCTAATTAAGGGAGCTAATTAAAATACGCGCGTTGGAAGACATTATCCAAAAAAGAAAAAAAAATAAATTAAAAGCAATTTTTCGGCACAGAACTCTAAATAGCAAAAATGTTTACTAACGAAATAATGTCGCTGTACTATATAAAGCCTCAATGTAGGTATGGTAAATTTATTTACGTATTATACTCACGGGCTATATGTATGTATGAATATTATATAGTACACATTAGAGATAGCCTTTTTGACAACAAGATATTGCGAAGTTAAAAATCTAGCCGCGTTTCGTTAAAAAACCTGAGGTACTTTCCGCTCGAGAAACGCAACTCCGCTCAAATAACAGTTACATAGATATTAGATATGATCCTGCAAAGGTAAGTTATACAGTATACCAATCCTTGTGAATCTGTGAACCTCGTGTAATATCATAACTAGATTCTCGTAAATTTTTTCTTTTTCTTTTTAAACTTGTACAACTTGTATGTCTCATGAAACAGTACACTTGTGTGAATATGTTACATGTACAGAGCGATATTAAACCCGCTAGCGTAACTCTATTCAATAATTATTTCCATGAAATGGGATAAATAGCTAGCATAACAAAGGTCACGTCCCTTGGTACCTCGTTTACAATAAATTACTATTCATCTAGTATCAGTATTATTGGAACACACCATTAATAGTTATCTTTATATTGTTTGTTTTTTCCCCTTTTGCACCTGTGATAACTTTACTCGTAAAAAAGATGTCGTCAAATGTATCATTGTCAGTTGTTCGTCTTAACGGGAGCCTCCACATGATAAATTAAAAATAAAAAATACAAAGCAAACGTGTATTCTCTGTATATATAGCTAATTTGTGAAAAATAAATATTTGCTCATAATTTATGATTACTGGTTAACCACGTAAGGCCCTCGTAAAGCCCGTCTCCCGTTGTGGCACAAGATGGCTGAACGTACCAATTTCTATCTCGTATCCTAGTTAATCCCAGTTTCTCCTGTATTTCGTGCGGTTTCATAGCTAAAGGAAAACAAAAGTATTGGCGAAAATTAGTATATTGTGCTAAGCCATGTAAAGATATCTGTAGCACATATATACAATGCGCCACACTACTTACTAAAACTACCAAAAAATATTAATTTACAACCAACACAAAACCATAAATATCAACTTACCATCCGGAAGATCTTGTTTATTCGCGAATATTAAAATGATCGCATCCCGCATTTCCCTGTCATTTATGATTCGATGAAGTTCTTGGCGGGCTTCGTCGATCCTATCCCGATCCGCGCAGTCTACTACAAAAATAAGTCCTTGCGTTCCTGTATAGTAATGACGCCATAACGGACGTATTTTATCTTGACCACCTACATCCTGAACAAACAGAAACATTTCATATGATTAATAACACAAACGAGGTTAAGGTAATTCTCTTTAGGTGATCTTTACAGATTCTCGTTAAAGTGCTCGATACTCACCCACACGTTAAATTTAACATTCTTATAGGTAACTGTTTCTACATTGAATCCTACAGTTGGTATAGTTGTCACAGACTGTCCTAGTTTAAGTTTATACAATATTGCTGATATAATTTCATTAAGGAAATAAATATAAAAAACAGTCAAATTAAAATACATCTTGTCTACGTTATATAATGTATATCATATGAAAAAATCAATTGAAACAGAACGAGTATAGATAATAAATTATATGTTTATGGAATTGAGATTAACAACGTAGCAAAGGATACTAGTTTTACCCGCCGCATCCAATCCCAACATTAGGATGCGCATTTCCTTGTTGCCAAAGATCTTCGACAACAATTTTCCCATTTTGCAGGCTGTGTTCTAGGCACCTGGCACCTGTAACAAAATGCACGGGTATAAACGATCCGTTAGAACCCGTGAATCTATCAAACTTATTTAACAACGTCACTGTGTCATTCCGTCACCGCGGACCTCCATAACAGTATAAGAAATATATCTGACAAAACGCGTTCAACAAAAGTCCGTCTCGGTATCAAGTATCATATCTCACGGACGCGCGCGAGACCAACGATAACCGACCGGTCTGTCGCGGCGAACACAGAAAAGAGAGAAAAAAAAAAGAATAAATACGAGGCTCGTCGTAATCGTGTCAGGCTCGGGCGGAAATCGACGTGGAGGCCGCGAGGACTTTAAAAGCCCACGTTTAAATCCCACGCCTCGTCCGCGCTGTCACGTCCGATCGATCGACAGGTTACCTCGGCGTCTAACCTCCGCTACGAATTTCTCATCGCGGTCGAGCGGGCGCTGGGGACAACCTGCGGGCGGGACGCGGACACCTCGGTAACGCGGATAAACAGAGACGAGGCAGGCAGCGGCCAACACTTCCCCTAACCTATCAGCGCGAGAACATCGTCGGCCGCCACCGTCGCCGCCGAACAGGGTGTAAACTTTCGGTGCAGCGCGCAACGTTTGCTGCACTTTCTGCCACCAAAATAGCGATCGTTGTATTTGCGCCCTTCGCATTTTCCGCCGTTTTCTCTTACCGATTTATAGGATCGGAAACAGTAGAAATAATTGCTTGATTTCGATAAACTCGCGCGGTTCTTTAGATAAAGTCCTATATATTTTTTTTTATAAAAATCTTTCGATAACTCGTGAATGATCGACCTCGTTCTTGTATACTTATTTTATTTAGTCCATATTTGAATTATTAAAAACCAGATCACGTCGCTTTATTTTCTACTTTTCTAATCGCGCTTGGCATTTAAAATGAGACAGGCGTATGATCGGGCTATGAGAGAGGGAGAAGAGGAGAGGGGAAGAAATGCAGGAAGCGCGAACCAAAGCGAGGGCAAACATATATATTTAAATATTTAAAATTTTATTTTGAACGCAGGAAGAGTGCAGTTGAAACATTACCTATAACGGAACGCGGATACGTGTTCGACCCGCAAAGACGGTATGGGTCGAGGTGCAGAAAGTGCAGAACGAAAACGGACGGATTGCAACGTATTGCCGCGCCGCGCGAAACGGAAAGGCGTGTTCGTGTGTGGGCGACGAGAGACGGGGACGAACTTTTATCGCGAACCGCGCTAATTCGCCCGACACGTTTTCGGGACCGCGATGTCAGGTTCCGAAAGGAACATAGTCATAAAGAATGAAAAGAAAAAGAGAAAGAAAGAGGATTCGCTGCCGCGATGACTGTTCGACACTTCGCGAACTATCGATCGTTCGCGACGTTCCTTTTCCGACAATCGTGCGACGCGCATACTTTCGACACTTTCGTTCGAGCGGCGGCATGCGGTCACGAGGAGCGGTCAGAGGGGTGGGGCAGAGAGGAGGGAGGGAGGGAGAGCGAACGACTCACCGAGAAACATCTGCAGAGAAGAGCGAGGATCTGACCGTTGACAGTATTGCACGGACACATCACAATTACGCTGCGCATTGCCGTGTTCTCCGCCGATCGGTTCTCTCCACGATTATATCGTTTCGCGCGCTCGTGAAAGCGTTATTTCATCGTCGCCATGCATGGACGGCGGCGCATTGCCGTGCCGTCGTCGTCACGTCCAGTCACGTTCCTCCCGTAAATCACGAGGCGCGCATACATCGCGGCGACAGCCGACAGCGCGCTGCGCTCAGCGCTCGCGGCCGCCGCGCGCGACCGTTCGAGCGACACGTCGCGCCATCGCGCGTTGTCGCGCGAAACCAGAGAGAAGCCTGAGAGAGGCCATCCCGGATCCCGGTCCCAGGAAAAAGGCCGGGATGGCCTCTCTCAGGCTTCTCTCTGGCGAAACTAATAGCCGCCGGTGGGATCCCGGTAGATATTGCAGATTGGTTCGCCTCCGCGCGCGGCACTTTCCGGGTCGCACCAAGAGGGTAACAAGTATATACGGGATGTTCATGTTTCTAAATTCTAGCACGAGCAAAGAAATGCGATTATAGGAAGGAAGATATATTGACATTTATTTCTCATTGTCATTGCTCGCGTGGTTTTCGAGGGTGATTGAGGATCTTGAATGCGTAAATACACTACTGTACGTGCGTCTATGGCTGCGGTCCACTTGACGCTACAAATGCTTTGAAGCATTTCTTTTCTCCTTTCTTTCAATGAAGAAAGAAGGAGAAGAAGAACACTTCGAAGCATTTGTAGCGTCAAATGAACCGCAGCCTATATTTGACGGCATGAACAGTATTCAAAGGGAAAAGGAAAATAAGAGCGGACGCGAAATATAGAAAGCGCGACTAAAGCGAACGTCTGTCAACTTTTGTAAACTTTTTGCTCTGAAAACGGAGAATAGATAATTCACTTGAAAGTACTATAAAATAACATTTATATATGTAGATAGCATATCCGGTGCCGTTGGAAATGCAAAGAGAGGAAGGGAGTGTATTGAATGTCGAATACATATTCAGGATTTAAAAAAAAGAACGAGCGAAGTTTAGAAAGCGCGCACGTCTATATGTCTATTACATTTTTTTCTTCGAGAATCTTAAGAAAGCAATGTACGCTACATTGTCTCTTACGACTTGAAAACATATCTTTATGAGCTATTTCGACTCTCGCAAGTTTTAACGCGGAAAACCAGAAGCAAAGCGAAATTTCCTCGATGAAATTCACCGTGAAAAATGATTTTATACTTAATGATATGAGAATTTTTTTTTATCTGATTATATTGACAGACAATCAAAAGCAGTTGTGAGAAAATTAAAGCTTTCTCTCGGGGCTAACAGCGCATTCTTATCGCGGACGCGTAAATTCTGCCGATTACATCGATTCTGTCATTATTCGTCGAGAGAAGATTTCAGGTAGGAGGTACGAGTTCGTAATTCCTCGGCGAGCCGCAAATGGATCTCATCGGTTACAAATAACGCCGTACATGCAACATAATATAAACCCGTAGACAATGACGCGAATTTTTCGCGAAGTCGTCAAACGACGGCGTTCAAAAGTTCGAATGACGCTCGCGGAGAATTTCTCCGTGGCGTGATACGGCGTGGGCGCCGACACCTCGTTTTATCTGACGCGAAACGAGACGGCGGCTGGCGGCGGGGTGCGAGGCGAGGTAAAGGCGAGCGGAGAGCTGCGGCGACGACGGAACGAACGGCGGTCAAGGGAGGAGGGACGGGGAGGGGGAGGACGAGATGGGGATGCTTCTCGCTCCTTGTTACTCCAGATTGGACGTGGTCCGATCTTTCGCGCGCCGCAGACTGCTCGCGCTGCATTATTCCCCGGAGACCGGAGCTGTACGCTGCGTGCTATAATGCTATGTACATACCACCTCTGTGCGCGCGCGCGCGCGCGCGAAGTCATGCGACGGCGCCAACATTCCCGTCGTTTAACGACGTGCGTGCGCGGTCGTAAAACGTTCGGATCGGCGGCGACGGGCGGCGGCGGCGGCGCTTAACGTGTCTTTACGGACATGTGGGTTTGTCCGCGCTACGTAAGAACGTGGGCGCTGCGCTGACTTAAATTAGACGTACGTCCGTGCGTGGCCACCTGAAGAGAGAAAACGCGCTACTTGCCGGCTATTTAATTGAATAGCGTATGTGTGCGCGCGCGCGCGAACGCGCGTTACGGGCCGCACGCGGCTGGTAAATGCATTCAGGAATGTCGCATAATCAGCCATTAATTCACGCCGGATGGTCGTTAATGCAAATACGATAAGCCGCGGCTCTCCTCTCGCGCGGCCGAGAAAAAGCCGGCACCTTTCCCCGGTCTCGGTAAACACCACGCGCCGCGCCGCCGTTTGATATTTAAATTTCGCAGCGTTTTCCGATTAGAATTTATGATAATAGTATGGTAATCGTGGCGCCGCGATGGTCGCAATATCCGCGGCCGCGACACCGCGACTGGGGGATACAGTCTCACAGGCCAATCATATGAATACGACGGATTCGCTTGAATGAGAAATGTCGAAAAAAAAAACGCGAGATATACGGTCGGAGAGGATAAAGAGGAGAGACGCGGAGAGATAGCCTGTTTGCCTGTCGATCGCGACGCGATTGCGAATTGCGACGGAAGAAATATGACCGTTTGATCCTAGAGATCAGGGTGTTTCCCGGTACGCCGAGGATACACCAGGTCGCGGAGTTACGTTCATCGGTATGTACCCGAGAGACGCCGCTACGCTTCCTCTACGTAATTTACACGCGTGAGATACACACTCGGCTTAACTCCGTCGGAAAGAAAACGACAAAGAGAGAAAGAGAGAGAGAGAAAAGTTGTTGGAGCCATAATAACGACCGAATGTGTGGGACGCGAATAATACTTCCTCGTGCGCACACCTACACGGCAATCCGCATGCCACGCGTATATAAACTCCTACAACAAATAAGCACGTGCGCAGAAAAAACGTGAACGGGAAGGGAAACCGCGTCATTCGCGCGTTCGTCCAGATTCGCGAAGAAATCGAATAAGACGGAAAGGGGAGAATGATATGGTCTCTTTCGTTTTTCTTTTTTTTCCAAGATAAAGCGTCGCGCCGTGTCGACGGCTCGCCTCACAGCCTCACACGCCTCTACGCGCCGGGCGGCGACGGGAGAAAGACCCGAGAGGACGGAAAGGAGATGGGAAGATGAGATCGAGTCGGTTGGTCGTTCAACCAAGCCAGTTACTACACGCCGCGGTGTCGCGCGATCCGGTCAGTTTGGTAAGGAACGCCGGAGCCCCCCGAGAAGTCGGCTCGTGGGAGAAGATGAACGCGACAAGCGAAAGAGGCCGCGAGGCATGGCAAAAGGAGACGAGAGAAAGAGAAAGAGAGAGAGAGAGAGAGAGAGAGAGAGAGATAAATAGATAAAGCGTTTATTAATATTCTAGGGCAAAAGCCCTTTGAGAGAACAGAAGGATATTAAGCGTGGAATACGCAGTATTTTGAGAGATGAGTCGAGAGTATAAAAGCGGCAAGAGTGAAAAATAATGACGTGAGTTATAAACCGAGGAAGGTAAAGATAACATGCGTGAGAGAGGGAGGGAGAGAGAAAGATAGAGAAAAGGGTAGAGGAAAGCGGAGGGGACAGGGGGGAATAAGAGAGCGAGTACACCGACGAATACATAGGACGGATAATGCCTCCTCGGCGCGTGTAATGTACACGGCCGGCGGCGGCCGTCGGCGCCGGCGCCTGCACACGGTCTCGCCGACGAGAGACTGTGTATTTATAGTGTAATATTATTATAGTCTGTTTACGCGACATGACACATATTCCTCACCGATAGCCGCCTAGCCGTGAGAAATGTATAGCGCCCGTTCAAAGGACGACGTCAAATCTCCCCGATCTCTTTGAACGACTTGTTCGTTACCGAAAACATGTTAATTAATAAAAAAAAAGCGAAACCCTAGCATTGCACGAGGATTCGGCGAAAGAATTCGCTGAAAAAGTAAACATAAATCCGTTGAAAGATTAAAGTTTTTCTAAGGATTCTGGTTTAAATTTTTCGTCGCGAGATAGTTTAAAAATTTTAGACCTTTCAATCTTTGCATCTTTCCGTTGAGTGACGGAATCACGTCTCGCTTATTTTCAGCTTTTGTAAATTGTAGTTTAGATGATTGAAGGTGAATTGTTGCGAGATATTTGAGTTAATTTTCGTCACAAACGAAACTTTTGAATCCCGGATAATCTCACAAGTATTGTCCATGACGTAGTATAGCGAAGAGACGAATGGAGCTGTTCGATCAAAAGCGAAAGAATGCGCCGAGCTATTATTCGAGCCGCATTCCGAGACTTTTGGTTCCGAACATTTATGAATGACACGTGAGATGGGGGAATAAAGGAGACATTTTGAGACGATGAACAATCAGACTTCGGCACGTTGGTTTCCGTTCGCCGAGAAAATTCACAATTTGTCACACAAAAGAGAAAAGTATATTCAGATCCGTTTTAAAATGTTATTAGGTAGAATGTATTTCTATATCTATATAACTTATGTGACCGTCCCCGCAAGGATCCCGAGCAGATGTCCCGAGAAAGGCGCCACAAAGTCACCACGTTGTCGCGCAGGGGGTAAGATCCCCTCGACCGCATTTCTAAAGGGGAGTTCCAAATGAAATTACAAATCGTATTATGGATTTGCGTGTCTCGGCTCGGCGCGACGGTCAAGATTCGTCCTCGGTCATAGAGCCTTTCTACAGAAAAAAACTTTCTAGTATCGTGGAACGCGTGACTTTGTATCCGGCGCCAGGATTACGCCGGAGGACCCGAGGGTTGAGGGCATGCCGGGTGTGAAACGCCGGCGCAACAGCGCGATAACTTCATTCAGCTCGGGGTTGCTGACGACGATCCCTTCCTTTGGTTTTCTCGTAGGTCGTAGATAGACATATTGTCTCGGAGATGAATGGTACCGCGGCGCGGCAGCTTGGCGCCGGAAAGAAGGACGCTCGTTCGTTCCGCAGGAACGCCACGCCGCGCCGGCGAACGTCGGGCGTCCGGGGGACCGGTCATGATTTCCAAGTACAAGGCTGTTTCCGCTGATCGCTTCAAACAAGATACTGGCACGCACTGGGCTTCACCTAAATATAGGCACACAATACGTCTCTCCTTCGATTATTTATAACGCGAACGGTATGCGCGCGGATCTCGATCGGTGGCGGAAATCTTTTTAGGAAGGCGAACGGCGAACGATATTCCGCTTTTTCTCATCCGATTGGAACAAGCGCCGAGATTGACGTGAGGCGAAGAGACCACGCGGAATCGCGCGACGAGACACCGCCTCTTTCTCTTTCTCTCTCTTGCTCTCTTGGAGCGTATAGGATGTGCTCCGATATATCGCTGTCTGAGGTCGAGGTGACCTTAGGTTTAATTTAAGGCGACGATACGTTGCGATGCGCGTCCGCTCGCGTTCAAAAAACACGCGCTTCGTTATAGCGCGTTAGTGGTATTATCTCGCTGACCGATCGTTTACGGCACTCTGTCTATTGCCCCATTAATCTTCGAACGTAAACGACAACGACCGTGTTGGCGACGTTCTTGAGTAAATGAAGTAAACGTAGTCGCGAGAGGACGGAGGATACCGCGCTTTCACTTTCGTCATAATTAATTAACAGCGCAAAAGATACGCGTTATCGCTCGCTTGTTATAAACGTACTTATCCGCATGGCAGTTTAGATTTCGCAAAAGCGACGCGCGTAACCCCGAAGAAGTCTCGAACTTGGCGCAATTGTGCGTTCAAGCAAACATTTCGTCACGTAATTCATCAAATTGCTGACTGAACTAATATATTTTTTTTTTATGCACCCGGTTTGCTTGCAGAGCACACGATAGAGGTATATCAGATGCGTAGCCCCGTTATTGAAGCAGGAAATTTTACGTCGCGGGCAAGATCGCCCTCTGCGCGTTATTGTTTATAAAAAATTATATAGCTCGACGCTGTATCGCCGTATCGTCTTCGTGTAAATAATACGCGCAGATCACGATGTTTATATAAAGTCGAGTTTAAAGTTAACGATGCCAACGAACGTTGATTGCGTCCGTTTCTTGCATATGTACGTGTGCACTTGTACACACGTGTATACACATATACGACTTACAATTTTATCGCCTGCGAATGCTCTCGCGTCTGTACACATTCATGCATATACGTACGCGCATATGCGAGCAATAAGCATAACAAGCATACGCACATAAATGTCAATATAATACAAAATTGTATGAATAATAATTATATAAATATAATGATAAATATATAAACATAAGTTTATATACATCGCATAAATAATTATAAGTATAATATACAGTTATATTCAATAAATAAGTGAAATACAACCGATATGATGTATCAAATTAATCAAATTAAAGAAATGATCCTCTTGAAAGTAATAACAGATAACAGATACAGCT
>NW_020217195.1:251425-281226 GCF_003070985.1 Temnothorax curvispinosus | reverse complement strand
GAGATAATTATTAGTTTCGAGCTGTATCTGTTATCTGTTATTACTTTGAAGAGGATCATTTCCAGAGCGCTTTCTCTCTCGTCGGCATCGCATCTCGCGTACATTCCTCAGAATTATTGAATCCTAGAGTCAAGTGAGGTCGGCTGACAAATAGTTTAATCGTAATCAGCGTGACGGTCAAGACGCGCGAATAATGCAGGGAATGAACGCCGAATAATTCGCTTGTCCCATGCGCATTAGCGAGCGTTCCGGTTTACGGTTTCGATTTCTAAGGAACTGAATACCTCGGTCAGTTGTCCGGCGGTTAGCCTGTGCGACTAAATGCGCCAATGACAATACTAAACCATCTGCATTCCGAGTATTCCGACCGTGACTATGAGTTGTTACGGTCGAAATGAGTATTGTCCGAAAATCTTTGTCGTAAAAGTAGTTTGACTTCATTCATGTGTCGGGGTTTCTTTTTGTACAGCATGCCCCGAGGGTGAGTATTATTGTTAAATACAACGGAATACATAAGAGTCGACGGTGACGACGGCGACGACGACGGCGACGGCGACGAAGACGACGACGGCGACGAAGACGGCGACGGCGACGGCGCGCCGTCTTCGTCGTTGGCGGGCCGAACTCGATGAAGCGTTACGTCCGTTGCCTTGAATAAAACCACTTTTACTTTTTTCTCTTCATTTCTTTCCCTTCCCCCGCGCCCGCCACCACCATCATCTCCGCCGGACATCGCCTCGCGACTCGCGGCGCGGCGGACCGCATCGCCGGGAATCTATTAGATTTGTCATTCTCGATTATGAATAGTCGACGCGGGCCAGGCCACATCCTTTCAAGCCGATCCTCTCATAAGCCTCTCCTTTCTCCCTTTCTTCCTTCTCCTTCCCGCCTGGCGTTCCTCTCGCGCGTTCCGATCTCCGCGCGCGCTCTTTTTCACGCACACGGGGCCGCGGCGCGGCGCGGCGCCGTACCTGTGTGCGCCGCCGTGTCGTGTGAAAACGCGCAAGATGCACCGTCAGAATTCCATCGTAAAATCCTACAATAGAGACTGATGATCCTGCGAGACGGTCGCGATTTCTTCTTATTTCCGCCCCGTACCGGGGCTCCGTACAATGACGACTTAAATCGCCGGCGAAATTGGGAGTTGGGAGTCGCGCCTCCTCGATCCATCGTTCCATCGTGCGTCGTCTTATTTTCTTCCTTCCTTCCCTTTCTTCCCTTCCTCACCTTCTTTTTTTCCCCCCTTTTATTTCGCGATCGGAGATATGCCGAATGGAAGGCGCGGAGAGGGTGGAGTTTTGTACGTCGGGTGGGATAAATGGACGGGCTTAACGGCGTGGGAGTGCTAACATCTCGGTCTCGTCATCCGATGCGCACCGGCGATAAAAGCGGCGCCGCGCCACGTCGCGCACGGGGTGGCAGGCGCGAAGATACCTTTTTTTCCCCCCTTCCTCTTCTTTCCATCGGCCGAGAATCGTCACACCGACGCGGACGGGCACCGGCGTTCGTAGAACTCTCCCGAGCGGATCTTTTCTTCAAAATAGGTTTAACGCACGACATTCTATCCAATTAGTCGGCAAGAATAATAATTCGAGGGCGCGACGAATGGAAACGTGAAGACCATCCATAAGGTGGCGGGGAGGAAGGGGAGGAGACGTCGGATCGAGCGCGCGGACCCTTCGCACAACCGTCAACAAAATCCGCCGTAAAATTCGTTTCGAGGCGGAAGATATTTTTCTTGGAAAACGAATACCGCGAACGAAACGTCGTCCACGACGAATGTGCATCCGGCTTAATGCCTTTGCTGCAGGACGAAGAATGCCGGCAGGTATCTCACATGGAATCTGCGAAAGCGCCGTCTCCCCTCTCGCCTTCAAACGCAAGAAGAGGCGGCGCGGCGTTTGCCTCTCCAGCCCCTCTTGGTCATTTTTCTTTTCTCACCTTGAGGTCCCACGTACTCACACTTGACGCGTTCACCCTTCCCTCCGTATAGGTACGGCCTCCTTTCGCACCTAATCCGCATTTTTCGAAATCGGCGACCGGCTAATATGAAAAAGAAAAACCGCGCGCGCGCGTCAAGGAGAAGCGCGAGATTGTCGTATACCTACACGGACGATCTTCCTGTCTGTTACTCAACGGGTCCGTCACGACGCACTTTCGTCACGAAAAGAGACAAATAAACAGGCGCGCGTGATCTTATTGTGTTCGGTATAACCGCGTATTTAAAATATGCGATTGACGTCGCGAAACGTATTTGCATCGCGAGGCGCGGTGAGCTTATTCAACGCCTACGTCATCTCGACACGCCATGAATCGACGAATTTGATTAAGATTATCGCGCGTCGGCGTCCTGTTCATCTCCATTCACAACACTCGAACCATTGATGCGTCGTTATAACGATATTTATCGCCGCGTTCTTTCCGTTCTTCGAAATTCCCGCTCTCGCCTCGTGTCCAGTCGCGCGTTTATACTCGGAATCTCTCGCGACTTTATGATTCCGAAACGGAAATATCGAGCGAAGCGAGCGTTTCTTAAGCTTCTTTTTCCGAGACTTTTATAACGAAAGATCCTTTTCACCGTCCAAGTCTGACGAGAATGTCGTCGCGTAATCAAAATGATATTTTCATTCCTTGTTTGTTTGGTCCCGACGTGCCAAGAATAGGGCGCGCGGTGTCCGACCGCGATATAAAGCGTTAAACATTCTCTCGGGGTATATATAAATATAAATATATATATATGTATACATATAACGCTTTGTAAAGCGTCTTCCGTCGGGCGGATTTAACATGCTATTGCTGTATGAATTTAATCCCCTGGCGCTGCATAAACTTTACAAGACTGCAGGTGTGTGTTTGCGCCGTTGGCGAAATTTAGATGCTTGCGCGGCCAAGATATTTCTTGTTGCGTAGCGCTCCGAAATAAGAGCGGAGGAAGAAACGAAGAGGATGGCTATAACATAATAACAATACGATGCTGATATATCGGTGCCGTTTATTATTACTTCCGCGCGAGTAGGAAATATTCTCCTTCTCGAAACTCCACGAGAGGGTAATTATACGAGGATGAGGAGTCTTTCAACAAGTTACAGATTCGCGGTCGCTCTCCTTCATCTCGATGTCCGTTCTTGCCGAACGCGCGGATGACGAGACAGATAGCGGTGTCCGTCGCACGCACGCACGCACGCATCTCCGCTTCTCCGGCGCTCGGCTCGGGAGATGCCTGCTGGCCCGGCCTGACTCGGCTCGGCTCGGCTCGGCCTGCTCGAGGCTCGAGCACGTACCTACCGTAGTGGGGCCGATCGGCGCACCCACTACACGCGCGGCATTACCTCGCACACCTCTCGGGCTGCCGGACGGCGATTCGTTATACCCGCTACACCCACCGCGCGCGCGATCGAGGTAACACACGCCGGACGACACGAGTTCTCTCGATTAACCCTTGCTCGCGCGCGAGGCATAGCCGGGGGCCTCAGGCCCCAGGCCTCAGCCCCAGCCCCAGTCAGCGGTCGGCGCCGCGCCGCACTCGGCGCACTCTCAGCCGTCCCCTATAAAAGAGACGGAGCCGAGCGGCCTGCGGGCAGTTGTCATTGCAGACCTACCGGAAGCGGTTATCTGGGAAAGCGCCGATCTCTCTCTCGCCGAATCGAAAAAGCTCACCTTCTATATCGCATGTCGTTTTCGGGTACGTTGACGAGATAACGGCAACGGTTATCGCGGCGATAATCGTTCGGCGCGAATCTTTTTTTTTTCCTCGCGAGAAGAATCGGTCGAGAGAGAGGGAGAGAGAAAGAGAGCGCGCGGTATAGCACGTGGCTGCGGACTATTATAAGAGAGGAGCGGGCGCGCGACGCCAGACAGAGCGACGCTAACGTTGGCTTACGTTGGCAGAGGCGTCGGTGGCAGAGAGGGTCGCCCGTCGTCGTCCGCGCCGCGGGGGAGCGGGCAACCGTACGAAAGTGGTAAAGCGTTTTATATTAGGCGTGACGCGCGTGACGCGCGCGCGCGCACGATCGCGCGGAATTCGAAGAGCGGGCGAGCGCGCGCGGCTCTCGGCGACCGAAAACTCGGTCGTGGCTCGCGACGCGCGGAACCCGCTGATCCCGCTTCCTCGCGCGATCTCGCGATCTCGCGCGCGGAGGAGGACACGGCACCGGGGAGCACGGGCGCGCTCGCGCGGGAGGACCACCTCCTCCTCCTCCTCCTCTTCCTCCTCCTCCTCCTCCCACCAGGGAGGAGTTGACCAGACGGCTCGCGGTCAGTCAGTCAGTCAGTCGGACGTTTGCTATCCGATACGCTTGGCGCGCGCGGCGCAACTCGTGGTCGGGAAATCAAATCGGTGCCGGCCGCACCGTGTGTCAGTCGCAGACGCGAACCGGCGTTAACACCGCGAGGTAGAAGAAGCGGCGAAAGAGATATACGGGAATAAGAGACGCGAGAGAGCCACACGCGGGTGGCAAGAGAGGGCGGAGTGCAGGGGCGCGAAACGAGACGAAGAGGAGGAAGAGAGAGAGAGAGAGAAGAGCCGACGACACGACGACGAAGCAGCCGCCGCTCCGCTCTCCCGTGTCTCTCCGTCTCTCTCTCTCGGGGCGCTCTCGTAGCGCGCGGCCGTGTACCTACTACGCTATACCTACCACCTTATAAAACGCGCGCCGCAGCCCGCAGTATCGCGCGCTCTCGTGGTGGCCGGCCGGCGGTGGTGGTGCGGAGGGGCGCACGAGGCGCGAGACGCGAGGCGCGAGAGGAGCGCGAATCGAGAGATCGCTCGGAGTAGCGGCTCGGAGTTGCGTTGCGAGAGAGCGCGGCGCGCGAGACCGGGAGGCTTTCTCGCCAGTTGTTCGCTTCGCCTCGTTCCCTCCGCGCGCGCGAGAGAGCTCGTGTGTTTCCTATATGTGTGCTTGCGCGGTAACGCGGAACGTCCGCACGTGAGGATCGCGTCTTGGACCTTCGGTATACGTACCACCTCGAACGCCGACAGTGCCGACACGCCGAATAGGAATATAATAGAGGCGGCCGCGCGGCGCGTCACGCGCTCGTTCGAGATACACAGCCTTTCAAAACGCTTTTCCTCTCCCTCCCTGTTTTTCTCGGCGGAAACGCGAAGGGGTAGATTACGTGGTGCAGAAAAGTTTTGTGCAGTGAACGGTCGTTAATAGACCAGTGCCGCGGGGCTTCGACGACGAGGAAGGAGACCGAGAGGGAGAGCGGGAGGGAAAGAGGAGGAAGACGCGCTATATGCGTAAGGCACCGGTGCGAGTGCCAGGACCGTGTGCGAGAGAGTTAGCCGGCTGATAAACCGGCGGAAGGAGAAGAGGAAGAGAGAGAGAGGATTAGGGTGGCCGCCGCGAGAGACCGAGAGTCGCCAAGATGCATCTCCACGGTGGTCTGATGCTGCCGATCCTATTCATCGTCGCTTCCTGCCCTTTGACGCTGCGCGCGCGAAAAGTCGCACCCTTGATCGAGGACGACTGGGCGAGGAGACCGCATCGGCCCGCCGGTAAGTAACGATCCATAAATCTTGTTTACCTGTTGTGTCCAACCCCAAACAACAACGCCAACGGTCCCTATCGACCGGCACGATCTTCCGAACCCGAAGGGAGGGCACCATCGAGACAAACGTCAAACGGAAGCCCTCCCCTTCCTTCTTCCGGTCTCGCACCTCGGCCTCGGCTCTCTCTCTCTCTCTCTCTCTCGCCGAGAGGTTTCTCTCGATCTCCGTTCCCCGTACGTACACGCCTGGTCGGTCGATTTTCGCCCGGTTGTCGCCTGGGAGCGGTCTCTTGTCCTTTAAAGGTTAGAGAGGCGTCTCGTACGTGTGGCGAACGCGGCTATACGTACGTGCCGCTCTCGGACTCTCCGCGACTCCGTTCCGAGAGCGCGACCGCGAGCGCGACGGTCTTACATAATGAGAAACGCGCGCGGGAAGAAAAAGAAAAATAAAGAAACGGAGGAAAAAAAAGGAACAAGAGACGGGGGGAAGCGGTGGGCATCGGCGCGCCGTGCCGTGCCGGCGACCGAGTGCACATCCGTGACGTGCCTCCCCCCTCCCCCCGTCGGCTGATCATAATGCTTTCCTCGCGACTCGCAGGCCACCGCGAGATTACGCTTTCACCGTGTGAAACGTGTTCCTCTCCGTACCCGCGCCGCGGGATCGCTAAAAAACGTGACCTTCGTCCGCGCCTCCGTGCTCCGTGTGCGCCGCGTGTCGGCGCCGTCGTGTTTTTGGCGAATTTGACGAGATTGACGTAAGATAACAATCGTTTCGACGGCGAAGGCTCTCGCCGCGCCGGTTCGTCTTTTATTTTTAAAAATTGGCAAATTGCTGCACGTCGTTATCGATATTGAATCTCCCGCTCTTGTTATCTTCACGAGTTTTCGAAATGCAAAATGTGTCATACCTATATTTGTTTAATATTTTACCGAGCTTGGAAAAGTAAACGGTAAAAGAACAGTTTTCTACTTGACAACGTAACGTTCAAATATCTTTGAGAATTGTTGCAGCGAGAAAGAGAGAGAGATAGAGAGAGAAAGAGAGGGAGAGGGCACAAGCGGAGAGAAGAGGACGCGAGTAGCTCGTTTCTCTTCTTTATAAGGATCTAGCAATGTCCACCGGCTTGCTCGTGCCCTCTTTTTCCCTCCGCCAATTCCATTCTTCTTACACGCGGGTTTCGTTTACCCGTTCTAGTTTATTTCTGTCTTATTTAACTATCCCGTGTCTCTCTCCTTTATCGGACGCCCCGTCGGTCGGTCGTCGATACCGTAAACGCCCGTCGCGTCTACCAGCGTGTTTACACGCGCGCGAGGAGGACGGAAGGCCGAAGGTTCGCATTAATTCGAGCCCGAACGAAACGCCGCCGTATATACGAGATTGCAATGATAATCGAGGCGTCGCTTTTCTGGCGACGACGTTTTTGAAAACAGTAACAACCAAATATCGTCTGGCATACAAATTCGATCGCCCAATGCCGCGCGCGCGTTTGCCGAATAATCAAACGAGTTTCGCGAAAGTTTCGGTTTAAGGAAACCACCTGTTGATCCACAAATAATTTTGCGATAGTAAAAACTTTTCTTCTTCGTTTCGCTTCACCCGCTGGAGGGACTTCCGGGCGATTTAATTACCGCTGTACCTAACGTTATGATATTAGGAGATATTAGGAGATGGTGGAGATTTATAGCTGCTATTCAACAGAAAATTGGATGTCTGGATGATAATGGGGCCGGCCAATTGTGCGTTCGCAAACTCGCCTCGATTGATTTCTGCTGGCTGTCAGCTTAAGTCTGCTCAAGCTGTCGACCCTGATATTTTTCGTGGACCGTACTAACCATTTTCGGATCGTTCTTAATCACATCCGCGTATTAAGTAAAGGTAAATTCATTAGCCAGACTATTCTGATTTAATACGGAGTGTCCTTCTAAGGAATCAGAGACCGTTCTGCGACGAGAAAACTCTTCATGTTTTTTTTTTCTACGAACGTCCATGGTTTTCGAATAATTGTATGATTATAAAGTCCCCTTAAAATTTTTTGAAAATTGTTTTTATAAAATGGCGAAAGAAATTCTTATAACATATGGCGTGGCACCTGCGTGAATCGAGAAATAGCTGTATATGCGCTTTATACGTGTCGTTTTTGTCGAAACCCGGAGAGAGGCCTAAGAGGCCTATTTTTCTTTTTTCCTTCTCAGATTTCCACCCTCTTCCTACGGATCTCCTTTCCTCGCCTCGAAACACTTCTCACGGAACACCTGTTAGGCGTTACCACCGATGCTAATCTCAATTAGTATTTATCGCCAAGGTGGCGACAGGGAACGATCGCGCGTTTCTACAATAATATCGTCGAACTCAACGTCTGTGTGTCTTTTACTGTCGCGTCTCTGGGGCGCGACGCGTTTCCGTGAAATTGTCTCCTTGTCTCTCGATAATATAACTTCGGTTTAACAACACACACGATAATCGTATACGCGCGATACCACCGTCACGAGAGAGGGAAACGGACGAGACGAGCCGGACAGATTTCGTCCGATAAAATCTTTAATCGCCGGGGCATCGATTTCCGGCGTTTATAATTCACCTGAAGTTCGAGTTTCGAGTTTCCGGAAAGGGAGAATGTTTTTGCATTATTTTATTTCCTCGACCGGAGAATCCTCGCGTTACGCCGCGTAAATCAGTTAACAGCACTTTTCAAACGTCGTCGCTTTGAGAACCGGTCTGTCCGTGTGTATAAACATTAATTTTAATACGCGATCGGCCAGAAGGGAGGTACAAGCGGCGAGAGGTTTCGGACCGAAATCTGTCGAGAGAGAGAGAGAGAGCGAGAGAGAGACGAGCGTTTGGCTGAGGAATCACTATGCGTCTCATTGTTGCTCCCCGCATTCTCGGATTCGAACAATTTCTACCCAATTTCATACGATGGCAGATTACCTCGGAAACGCATGTTTAAAAACGCCTGAAAGTTTTACATAAATGGGCCTTATTCACGTGGCGGCGCGCGGCGCGATCGAAACCCTTTCCTCGCCGGTCGCCCTCGCGGAGAGGAGCGCGTCGCTCGATCCTCCGTACAAGATTCGCGGCTAATTGGCTGCAGCCACGAAGACAACGCCGCCGTTGTGCATTAAAGAAGTTTAGTAAGCCAATGCGCTATTTTTTCTTTTAAGTAGGTAAACGACGACAGCGTTGCACATCGCGCTCCGTAACGCGCGCGACGCGACTCCGGGATGTCATAATTCCCGCGTATAGATTGCTTTATTTAACTTCCGGATGCGTTCGATTATTGCGTTGTATTGTCTATAATAGAAACGAGAGGGAAGGAGCTGACAGAGAAAAAGGAAAGAAGAGAGTGAGAACTATTCAATTGGGATCAAAGATATTTTATTTTTTTTCCTTCTTCCTCTCTCTCTCTCTCTCTTTCTTTCTTTCTCTTTCTTTTCACGTTAATACCGATTATTATCCTTGATGTTATTCTTGAATTAATCGTATGTTATATTAATTAGTTACATTAAATTGAAATTGAAGTAATGGAGGAAAATTGTGTATACAATGGTACGAGCCTTGAAGGAAATTATTTTTGATTAGATGTTCACGCGTTAATTAGAAGCTGACAATGTATAATCGCTAATGTGAATCAAGTCGAAGATGTTAAATGAGAGAAGAGGCGAACCACAGTGCGCGGTGCTCTGGTCCTTCGGTCTAGCTTCGATCGGTCAGATCGGCCGTAGTCACGCGATTTGTCGCCGCACTCGCGTGCTCGTGCGATGTGCACAGGGATTTCTCTAAAATCGTGGCAGAGTCCGTTCGTGTCTCTCCTGCTTCTTTGAGAAAGGCTGCACCGCACCGAAGAGAGGATCGTATATATTTAGACGAGCTGCAGACACAAAACGACTTACCACCACCTCCGCGACGCGGAGCGGACGGCTTCTTCGTTTCTCCTCTTCTTCGTTCTCCCCGAGCTCATTCCTTTTACTCTCTCTCTCTCTCTCTCTCTCTCTCTCTCTCTCTCTCTCTCTCTCTCTCTCTCTCTCTCTCTTTCTCTCCTCTCTCTCTCCCCTCTCTCCTCCCTCTCTCATTGTCGCGCGGACGCACTTGTACGAGATCTTGTACGGCTAAGTCTCTACAAAGTAAATACCGAGTACCGGTTCAAAAATATATCGCGTTTCTTTTGCAGCGGGGCGATTTAGGGCGATCGCCGATCAAGATATCGCCTTCTACGTTCGATCGATATACTCGATTCGCGGTGAGCCCGTTAGAGCCGAGACCGGACAAGGCACGGCAGGATGCACAAAATACTATTGCCATTATCCTCCGATGACGTGGGTGCGGTTCGCGCTTTATACGTTTCCTTGTAGCGGACAGCCTTGCCTTACCGCGTAACCTTGCTCAACAATCGGAGGTGGACGATAGTTGGAAAGTAATTCAAAGCTTTCGTGAATTCGTTACGAGACAGCTAAAATGAAACGTGCGCTCTGTGCGCTACGTGACACGCTCCGTGTCCTTTCCCTTGCTCCGGGGGGAGGGGAAGGTAAGCCGGGGGAAAATTAATCGGTTAGCCGAGGACAAAGATATCTCTAGCGGCTATAGACGCGACGCATTAACGAGAGCGGACCCCGAGGAACTTCAAAGTAGAACTCGCCTTCGTCTACGAGCGCAAGTATGACATAGTGCTCCGGCATCTTTTTGTCTTCATATGCTCGCTAGGTCGACACACACGTAAGAGAGGATATAAGGAGCGATCGTGAGGGCGGGAGGGAAACGGAGGAAACAAGAAAAAGGGAGGAGAGACCTTTCGCTCGGTGGACTTGATGAATCTAAAATTACGAAGGAGTTTATTTGTCGGTTTGCTCTTTTACACTGCGTGCACCCAAGGTCACTAGACGCAACGAAACAAGATTCCTCGTTACGTATGTGCGGCATACGGTCGACGTACGTATGAATATGAGTTTAACGTGTATGCGCTGTCCCGTGCGCGCGTATGGCACCGCATTAAGGCGCTTTTTTTTATCTCTTTACCCCGCGTCTTCTTTCACCGCAAACTACCACCGGCGTCGCGGGTATACGCCAACCATTTGTAAAAAGGAGTATTATTTTTTGATCCCTTTTAGACACGGTCGTGCGCATGTACGAATGTAAAATTTATTTCAACAGCGCTACCTTAATATGCATATAAAATTAATTGAGATGTCATTGCAGTGCGTAATTCAATTAATTTCTGCGTTGGTGCGCGCCGTGCTGCGCTACGTTGCAACGTTGGCGCGGTCGCGTTCGACCTATCGCGGGTTCGACAAAAAAATAGGATAAAAACATCTCATCCGCGTCGTGTACGTCTCGTAGGTGGATTTAGTGAATGAACGAAAGGCATGGTCGATTACTTGATGTTGCGCGGAGGAGTTATCAACTCGGTCCGAGTCAAGGTTTCGTTTCACTTTCTTCCGCATCACACCGAGATCCGACCCACGTCTGGTTTTGGTGAATGGCGAATCCGCGCGGATATTTCTCATCTAACTGAGTCTGGCTTGATATTATAATCGCGAAAATGCAATTATAATAATTGGCAACGTATCTCTCAAAATTCGACCGGACATAGTCTATATGGTGTGCGCGCGTGCACTGTTAAATATTAGAGGAAAATTTGAACCAATAATTTTTTAGTTAAATAATATTTTGTCATTTTTAACTACCATGTATGTCAAAATTTATTATTTTAACATAAAACAGTATTATTTGAACTCCATTGGTTTCCATAGTTAAATTAACACATTGAGTAGGGCCAGTAGCGACTTATAAGAATGGTTAAAAATGATTCAAATTGAGTATAATTTTATATGAATTTAACAGTATGTGTATGTGTGTAGCATAATCATATCGAATTCCGAGATCGTATTTACAGAATCTAATTGGGTCCTCGCGTCAAATTTGTCAACGAATTTTTACTCCTTTTCACGAGTTCCTAATTTTGTCGCTGCGACGCACGAAAAGTATTAACCGCTATTCAGTACCGTTAAAGTCGCCTTACATTCCCATTTACGCCGTTACTTATAGCTACTTACTTAAAATTACTAACTAAGTCGAAGATTGGCGAGTGTCGGCGTCCGCCGTTCGATACGCTCCGTGCGCCCGTCGATATCGGCTCGTATCGTTCGTATCGCGCGTATCGCGTTCATATCGCGTTCGTATCGTCTCGCTCGTGAATCCGAGAGTTAATTTTATTAATGGAGACATGCGCGCGCGCGCGCCCTGCCGTTAAGCGGTCCGCTCGTTTTTTCCAGTTTTTTTTTTAACATCTTCCCTTTCGTGCGCGGAACGCGTGCGACTCGTCCTGACTTTACGAGCCGTCGGCGTCGTCTCGATTTGTCCCTCGCGCTTCTGCTCGCGCGAGATAAGATGCGTCATATCGCGACATCGCGCCGCGTTGCTTAACGTTTCGCCGCGCCGCGCCGGCCCGCTGAAATAATATTGCGCGTTACGTTTCTCTTTCTCGCGGATGAGTTTAGTCTGGACGGCTGTTCGAGAACGTTACTCTGGCGCCGCTCTATATATAGTAAACCTCGTCTCCGGAGTAATCGTTTAAATCATATATCGGAACATTTTCGCGAGCCTCGTCACCGGAGATTTCGTCGCGCGGGAATGGAAAAATTTCGTCTCCTTCATTACTATTTTTCATCGGTAACGTCCCCCACTTTCGCAAGGATCACAATACGTGTGACGGATCTCGAACGATTAATAAGTCGCGAGTTATTGGTGCGCGGAGTGATTTCGCAGAACGGCACGAACAAACCGGCATAATCACCGCGAAATCTTCTAATTTACGTCATTACCGCGGCAGTGCCGCGCAATTACTGTTGACGACGCGTCGTCAAAATCTGTCGGGTGCCCCGACAAGCGAACGGCAGTTCGCGATTGGTCGCTCGTTATCTATCATCTGCCGCGGGAGAGTGTTGGAATCATCATCGCGTAAATAGGCTTCCTCGGAAATTTACTTTAAGCAGACGAGAAGCTCGCCGAGGTTCTCGAACTTGGTTAAATAGAGGGTCGGGCTCGCCGTGCCGCGCCGCGCCGGCAAGTGCACGCGCGGACGACAAACATCATCTTCTCAGTCGAGGTGCCAAATGCATCGTCGTCGGTGCGCGCGCGCGCGCGTTGATTACAATGCCGATTATTATCTCAAACTATTATTATCCTATACGTATTAATAACGAAAAAAAAAAATGCGTACCGGTTTCGAGATACATATAGATTGTAGCTGATCAACGAACGATCCCGGCAGTTTGTGCTAAATACTTTAGCGTCCATTAGCTTAATTTAAGTTTCTTGCACATCGAAGATTTTTCTACTAAAAAGTTCGCGCGATATCCGTCTCTCTTTCTCTCCGCACTGACGCACTGCACAAAGAGCAGCGATTTGGATTGGTATCCTTGAGCGGAACCGGCAAAGACCTTTTCCTTATTCTCAGTGGCGATCGATCGTCGCTCCGATAAACTGACTCCGAACTGACTCGCTCGGAACGAAGCCGTTGATGTATTATTTATCGTTCGTACTTGCGGCGCATTCTCGCATCGTCAAGCCGGGAGCAGAAGGAAAAGTAGGTATACGTCATCGGCCGCGACGATCATCCATTTCTCATTATTTCACAGCTGTGGCGACGATCCGTAATGGGCACGGCGTATTTTCCACTGCATACGTGTATTTGCGTGTAACTGCGCGAATTATTACGCCTGGGAAAGACCGATATCTCTCCGTGAGACGGTATACTCGGAACGTTTATATCTGCGCTAATTATTTTCTTCGGAAATTTCTCGCCTTTGACGGATATATTTCCGTCAATTATCACGCGTCGACGATCGATCCCGTCTCGCTCGCCGCGGCCGCTGAATCAGCAGCCGGTTTTCTTGGCTCGCGAGAAAATCGACACGTGCCAGCCGTGAAATTTGGAGTAATACGAATGAGCCACTTGCCGACGTAACAGCAGTTTATTCGTCACACGGTTCTGATTTAAGCCAAGCTTGAGGCTCTGGCATAATCCCAATGCAGTTAACTCAATTACTCTTTCTCGCGCGCGCGCGCGAGAGGAAGAGAAAGAGAAAGAGCGCGGGAGAGGAATAGAAAGAGGAGCGAAAGTTTCATTCTGCCGAGAAGAGTTTGAAATTAACCGCGTCTTGTTCTTTCGTTCGTTACGAAGAATATCATTACTCGTTTCAATTCTCGAAAACGCGCTTCTTATCCCAGATTTTCCTATATCTACGATACGATTATACGTCGCTTTCTTGACCGGCTTGAAAAAAAAGGAGGAAAAAAGGAACACTGTTTACCGGTTGATTGAACGTCACGCGCGGGAGGAAAAACGACATTTGCCTCCAATGTATGTAGGTCTTACCTGATATTTCGTCTGACGGGGTCGGCGTATTTACATATCGCGCGCGTACTCCACGTGCGTACACGTACTCCGCGTCGCGGCAGATATGCCGCCGCCGCCGCCGCCGTCGCCGCCGCCGTCGTTTATCAGCACGGCCGTCGGACGACCGACGGAGGGATTGGCCGAAAGGCTTGGCGAACATGAATGCATCGCATTACGCGTGCACTGACTTTAAGCCGCGGGCGCAAGGTCGGCATTTCTGAGCCGCGCGTGACATCACGTAGGTATATACGGGCGACATATACCTGTACCTGTACCTGTATACACGCGGAGATGAACGCGCCTGTCGAACGGTTTATACACACGGAATGCTTTACATACGCGCAAATATGTGTATCGAATAGCGTCACCGGCAGAATTGAATTAGAGAGAGAGAAGAAGAAATAATAGAGAGGAGTATTTTCCTGTTACATAAATTGTATGAAATGACATACCCGCGTTTCTCTCCGTATCTTTATGAGATACGTAAGCGAGTGGGGGAGAGACAACGCGTGAGTGAGATCGGGGTGGAAAGAACGCATCGAGAAACGCGAGGCTGCTCCAGAACCGATTCGCGAGACGACACGCGCGAAGATATTTAGAAGCAAATAGCGACCTCTTTCCGAACGTCCGCCCGGCCGATCGGGCGAGATGCGCGACGAGGTGAGATGAAATTCAATAACGCAAAAAATCGGGTCGAAGCAAGGGGAAGAGGGGAGGGGTGGGGAGGGAAATAAAATGTACGGCTTGTGAGTGATGTGTCCGCGCGCTCGTGTCGCCCACGTAAATCTGCGCGCCGACAGGTATCGGGTGCGCGGCGGTTCACGCATACATAAACAATCGGGACGACACGGGGCACCGCGCGTCGCCTACGTGTCCCGTGCCCGTCCGCTTTTAGCGGAGACGTTAGAGCGTCGTCGTGAGTCGGCGCGGCGCGCGGCGCGGCGACGCGAAGGCGGTGGTCGCTCGAGAAAGTGGCGCTCGTCCGGAGCCGGTACCTTACGGAGGTAAGGGCCTCCGCGTCTCTCGGTCTAGACGAAGAAGACGCTTCACGGTCACACACGCGGCCGTTACGTAAGGCGCGACATCCGTGACGCAAATGATGCACGTGACGTACGATGCGCGCTCGACACCTCCGGGAATCGGGCGTAATTATAGAGCGCTATGCAGGTATCCTCTCTCTCTCTCTCGCGCGCGCGCGTGCCGATTACCCCGTCCCGACGAAAGTCTCCCTTTGCGGAATTAAATTTATCGCTAATTGTATTACCGCGATGCGCCAAGTGCCATTAATGAAAATCATCTAAATGATCCGACCTGCTTTCCTGGCGGAGAACCGATAAACGTTCTCGATCGACTAAACTGTGCGCGATCGAACCGCGCGTTTGTTTTTGTCGCGTTTTCTTCATCTCTCCTCCCTCGGTTACGACGCGACGGATAACCGTCTTATGCATACGCTTCGCGTCACGATGTCACGATGCAAACGAGCGAACGAGCGAACGATCTCGCGCGCGCGCGCGATGCTAAAGGTGATGTGAAACTCGAGACGAAGCGGGTAGATGCCGAAAGGCGAGAACGAGCGGTGGAGAGAGCGGGAGGCGAGGGTACGAGCGGATAGACGTCACGTTCGTAAATCTATCCGAGAAGGATACAGAAGTGCGAGTGGTCGGCGGGGGAGGAGGGTGTGGAAAAGCGAAAAACGAAAGGTGTAGCACGTGTTTGCCATTCGCTTAACCGCCTCCTTAGCGGATTACGAGTCCAGCGCGAATTCCGTTGCACGCACACGCGCGTTCCTCTTCCATACGCTCGCATTATTTATTTTAGCGAGCGAAGACGTACTCATGGCACCGCATAGCGCGAACTACATTTTATTTTCTCTCTCCGGATTTCGGCTCGCTCGAGGTCGGGCGTCGATTTTAAGCGCGGCGCCCGTGATTCAGGAGGAGTGTCGTGAGAAACGATCGTCGGTTTAATACATATCGTCGACGGATCATTATCATTATCGGCGAATATATCGCCCGAGAACACAGGCGCGAGGATTACGAGTGCAAGTATAATTGCTACGTCTTCTCGAGTGTTCTCGATAGGCACTCTCCGTCCAAATGATATTGCCGCTTTATTAAGTTCCATGCTCCTCCACGATTAGAATTCACGTCTCTTC
Source organism: Temnothorax curvispinosus (assembly GCF_003070985.1). NCBI lineage: Eukaryota > Metazoa > Arthropoda > Insecta > Hymenoptera > Formicidae > Temnothorax > Temnothorax curvispinosus. The sequence continues at coordinate 265,188 of NW_020217195.1, read as the reverse complement.
GATACGCGTGTGGACGATACGATAGTGCACAGGCACACGTATACGCATGGACAAAGGGGAGAAATTTATTTCGCCCGTTGGCAAGAGGCGTACGCGCGGATGAGTTGCGAGTACGTCGCGGCGGCGCGTCGTTACTAATTCTCCAACCCAAACAACACCGCGATTATTCGTGTACAAAGTCGCGATAATAACGATCGCTGAAAGTGGCCGCACTCGTGTCGGGCCTCTGTCGGGGAAACTCGATTTATATTAACACGCGTGCACGCGGAGAAGCGTGTCGCGTCGCGCGAGAAAGCCACCCCGGGTGAGAAACGAGAGAAACGGGAGGGAAAAGCCGAAGGAACCGTCGCTATCGAGAAGAGAGATAGAGAAAGAGAGAGACATGGAGAGAAAGAGAGAAAAGAGAGGAGAGACCTAATACGCTTCACCTTACCGCACTATGCCGCGTGACTCGCATATTTTCGATGCGGTAGCTTGTGTCGTGGCTCTCTCGGACTCCTAGTTACTTAGGGCCGCGACTTTGCGCTTAGAACGACTTAGCGCGCGCAGTGCAATGACCTCGTGCAAAACGGGCCTCTCTCCATTTCCCTTTCTCTAACTCGCACATGACCGAGTTCTCTCTTTCTCTCCCTCTCTTTCTTCTTCTCTTTGCAATGGATAGTTTTTGAGTATCTTGGAGCGATGATCACGAAAATTCCGCTAACGTATATATATTTTTTTCCACAACATTATCTCTCTCCTTTTCTCTCTCTTGTGCCCTATGTACATATAGACGTACGGATATCTACATAGTAAATATTTATTTTTTTGTTTGATATTTACATGAATAAAAAAGATCGTTTCATCTTTTTAAAAGACCGCGTAGAACCTGGTATAAGAGTCAAATTGATTTTTCCTTTCGTTTTACATTAAAAACAAGATACGTATGCCTCGTGTAAAAGTGCTTTTATAATAATGAATCTTGATATCAATCCCGCCAATCTCAGATTGGATGTAGAACTGTGGATTATAAGAGAAAAAAAGGCAATATTGCGATTGCTTCGCAGAAATAGGGACACCGCGCGAGACGCATGCGCGCGTAATACAAACGCAAATGATTCCCATCGCGTTATTTTCGGACGGAAATGAAAAGACGAGCGGCGGAAGATAATTACATCGCTAATAAGCTTGCAATCTCTCCGTTTCCTTTTCTTCCTGACGAATGAAGACACGAGTCTAAAGAAATATCGGCTGCAAGAGAGACGGCCGATATCGTTATCGATTTAATGAAGCGTATTATTACATGTTTTGCTACTGGCTATCAGCCAGCTTGTTGTAGGAGATAACGGTCTCGTCTTTATCTCTTCTCTCTTCGGGATTTACGTCTCGCGCTCTAAAGCCAATCCGACAATCGGGATTCGGTGCGGCAAGTCGGAGAGAGACTCGTCCACTTTGTCACCGACCGCGGCATCGACCAACCGGTTGCACACGGCGCGTCCGTAATGCGCAAACAAGAGCCCGGAGTTTTACATCGAGGATAAATGATGCGTCGTTCGCCGCATTTCACGCGACACGGCGGTTTGCGAAGTGGCTTGAATGAACGCGCGACGCATATATTGTCGATGAACGCGAATGAATATGCGCGTGGATCAATGTATGTACATACCGAGCGCGTTACGTTACACTCGCGTCAAATTGCGCCTCATTCGTCGACGATGGCAACGGAAGTGCGTCAGTGTGGGCCGTGTGGGGCGAGCCGCGTTTTCGCGCCTAAAATATATCCTCTTTTCCCTCTCCGACCGCCGATATCTTGTTTAATGTCCGCGATAGGCAAGCTCGCTAGTAGCGTAGCGCCAGTAATCGATAAGATGACATTTATGCTTATGCGATTTATCTCGCTAATGTTATTAGACGATAACGCGGCAACCGATGACGATTAGTAATGACGATGTTTTTCTCCTCTTTTCAGAATGCATGTTCGGCAAGCAGATTCGCGAACTGGGCTCGACATGGTTCGCGGACTTGGGCCCGCCCTTCGGAGTCATGTACTGCATCAAATGCGAGTGCATACCGGTACGTGTTGCAGCATTTTTATCTTTATTAAAAAAAAGAAGAAAAAAAAAAGGAAATAACTCACACTACGGCCCGCATTGAAATGTGTAGCGTGTCGCGCATGTAGCGTTCGGCGCACACGTAGTGTTTAGTAAACAATCAGTACCACGCCAGCATTTATTAACATACATGAATAAAGAGCGACGCGTGATTCGTACCCTCTCTATCCTTCGCCTTCGAATTTATTGTCAAGAAACAACGCTATAATCACATCTCAAGTACTTATTACTTTGCGTTCGCGACGCCCGTTATTTTTTTTCGCCTCCTCCTTTTAAGTCAGATCACATCGATGTTTACCGAGAGACGTGGTATGTCATAAAAAGTCTTGTAAAACAGAGAGAGGATAAATTTCTATCAGGCTAAATCTCAACGTGGCGCACGCGCGCGCGCAGCGGCTCGTGTATCGTGTGTATACATTCTTGTAATTACGGTATACCCCGGTTCGTTGCGCGCGGCGTATAATTTAGCATCTCGGGGCGTATAAATGCCACGATATTGACACAAAGGTGACGTATATCAAATGTCGAGAGACGTCGGATCCGAAACGTCGCTCCGCGAGCGGGTGGGGGGAGGGGGGCGCGAAAAAATGTCAACGGCAGTCGACTCGCGAGCGCGCGCGTGCGTCACGAAATACGCACGGATACATATTTATTCGAGATCGCGCAATAATCGTCATTTATATTCCGATTGTACGTGTTCCTCTCCCTCACCTCACCTCCCCGTGACAGCGCAACGAGTGCTCGATGCGCAATACCGAATTCTTCCATTTCGCGTTTACATGCAGTAAACGATAACCGCGATTGTTCATCCGGTGGTGTAATCGTATAATTAACATTCGTGTCGGGCGGCCGCTACGTCGCTTGTAAATACAAGGAAACATTTGTTTTAACGCGCATTACGAACGCGTGCTACGCGCGACCGTAGTGCTTCTTCTTGCGACCGTGCGCAATTAGCTTTCTTCCCTCACGCGCAGACGTTTCATTGGCGTTCGCTGATTTTTTTTATCTCGCGCCTTATCGCCGTTTAATGCACGCGTAAATGCCGCATGATGTTCTCTCGTAAAGTATCTTAAGTTCTCGAATTCCTTTTCTACATCTATTTTTTTTTCAATAGTATTAGCACATAGCGCGCCTACCACGTTCTTCAAATATTTCATTTACTAATTATTATTTTGATTATCATTAGTTTCGTTTTTCTCTTGTATTATTCTAATCACATATCACTTATTCCTTTTTCGTTACGCGCGATCTATTTTGTTACATATGAAAATTATCAAAGCTTTGATTGATGGAAATATTTATTTCTGATAATATATCTCAATTAATTTTTCCGACTTAAACTTTCGATAAATAAATTGTCAATTTTTATTATTATTTAAATATTACCCAAGTACTATTTTAATATTATCTAAATTTTTTAACACCACGTGATATTCTGTACAAATATAATTTCATACTTCTTGTATTTCTTCTATTGATTAAAAATGATATTTTTCAACATTCTTGAAAATTTCCGAACATGTTATATGCATTACGCTCCTACGTTGAATGAAATTGAAAAGTATTCGGGATCAACTCCCGAGAACGTTTCAATCGTTGTTGATCGCGAGTCTCGAGTCCGGTCGTTATGAGAATTTCGAGCGCGCCGAATCGTTAAATCTTAATGTGGAAATGTTGCGGAATTTATGCGTGCACTAAACGACGATAAAGCGAGCGATAAGTAATCGGTGTAAATGCTAATGAGACGCTATCTGATGAGTTTACCGAGAAGAGAAAATTAATTATATGGTCGCGCATACAAGGAGAGGTGTACGGTACCGCCTTACGTACGGCGCCATTAAAGTCGCTAGAGTACGATCAGATCATTAGAGACCCCGCGAGGAGTTCTAATCCTTCTCGTAATGTGGCAATAACAGGAATGATCATGAGCGAGAAGATAATATTTTTGACCGGCCAAGAGACGATTCGAGGAACGCGTAAAGCCGATTCCGTCCGAGTTTCAAGTCGAATTTTGCGGGCACCTCGGATAGCGGCGCGCGCGCGCGAGACGCTCTCACGGGTTAAAATCCTTTTTTCTTCGAAGATATATTACGATCGACCGAAAAGATGGATGGTACGGAGACGGAAGAGAGGCGGGAGACGCTGCGGCGCGGCGGCGCGCTGTTATGTTCGGCTCGTGGACGAGGAGCCGCGAGAGAGCGCGGCCTCTATTTTTAGACTTCGGAGGAATGACAGTCCCTCTTCAGTGTACATGAGGAGCTATTGATAGGTCGTGGTCTTGGTTGGTGGAAGAAGCAGACGCGTCGCGTGAATCACACGTCGCCGCGAGAGAGAAGCCATGTCTCCTCACCTAAAGTCGTCGGAGCGCGATGTCGCGGACGTTGGACGCTCATCCCCGCACGGGGATGCCCGAGAAGTATGGGTCGACGCGATCTTGAGGAGTAGCCTGTTAATCATCGGCTTTAAGAGCTTAATAAATCGTCGTGCTCGATAGCGGGGGGGTTTTATTCGCGTGCCGCGACGTTCCAAATTCGCTGGCAGCAGTCGCGGCTGTTCCTGACAACTCCAAGTTGCGATCGCGAGATATAATCCAGCTCGCTCCTTTCCTCCCGTCGAGTCAATCGCGTCGAAAGTGCGTCGTTTCACGCTTCAAGAATGCCACGCGCGCGCCGCTCTATAAAACCACCGACTTAATTCTTCTCCGTAACTGGAACGACGCGACTCGCGGCCGCACTTTTAGCAACTGCGTCGCACTGCTGCCGCGTGTCACCTTAGTCTCGCAAACGTCCTTTCCATCGTCGCGCCGAGGCGCGATCGAAAGTAACGCGAACAAAGCAGAGAAGCAGAAAACAAGCAGAGAACGAAGTAAAAGGGGGAGATTCCTGAAAAATTAGCACGTGGACGCCTCGTGCGTGTAGCGTACGCAAGAAGAATCATAATAATAGTTTGATTTTATTTTTACCAGCGGTTGTCGCTTCTGCTTTCAGGTGCAAAAGAAACGGCGGATCATCGCGAGAGTTCAATGCCGCAACATCAAGAACGAATGCCCGAAACTCACGTGTGACGAACCAGTTTTACTCCCGGGTCGATGCTGCAAATCCTGTCCCGGTGACTTCAGTAAGTTACGCAATATAGCACATCCGTATTATATTTTTCACCTCGCCGCGATTATTCCCGCGGTTAATCTCTTTTTTTTTCCCGGTCGCCAAGAGTGCGGAAACGGTGAGATAAGCTGAGATAAGATTTTTACGCGATCCACCATGTACATCTATATTGTCCCTCCTCCTCCCTACGATACGTTATCGGGAAAGGAGTCGCCGTATGGCTCTCGAGTATCTCGGCTATGCGATTTCCTCCATCCGCATTCTACTACGACTAGGGCGATACGCGGATCGGCCACCGCGAAGAGAAATAGAATGCGTTGCCCAGCCGCCCGCCCGCCGGAGGAGCGGTGCGCGCTCTCGAAGAATTTGGCCCGTGCCGCCCGATGCAGTGAAAGTAGTATATATATGTTATCCCGCGCGCTGATAAGGCTACCAGATAAGGCTCGCGTGCGCCAGCTCCAGCGCGACGGTAATGAGCGCGAATTGGCGAAACCGAGCTCCGCTTCGAATATAGCGATTACTATCGGCCTTTACGGTATTGCCTCGCATTTTATCGCGCGTAGTTTGTTTACTCGAGGAAATCGCAAATTGACCCGTTAAATCCCTTCGTAGTCTTAGAATGACCCTCGTAATCGCCGTCCGCTATAGGCTGCCGCGTTTGCTCGCGGTACCTTCGGAGATATCGATAACCCGGGGACCAGGTATCCTCTCTCCATTTCCCTATCCATAAATATATGGGTGAGCGAAGAAGAAATCGGAGCGAAACGGTTTACCTAGCGGTGAAGAGGATACAAAAAAGGGACGGATGTGAGAGAGAGGAAAAAAAGAGGAGGAATTAGCGCGGGGAAGATTGGCCGATCGTGGTCTCTCTCTCGAGAGAGGGAACTCGAGTTCGTAATCGGTGGAAGAGGTGCGGAGCGAGAGGGGACTGGGGACGGACGCCACGGTTTAGCGCCATGGCGCCGGCTATATTACCGCATGGCGTCACTTCGATTAAGCCGTGCAATCTAAATGTAAATATTAGCATACGTAATGATCGGGCATAACGCGCGCGATGGGGAATAAGAATAGATGGTCGGATGGGACGGGCGGAGGATAGATGGAGATGGAAGAGAGATCGGCGGTAGTGGAAGCGAGAGAATCCGATTCGGGAGAGATACGGGCGCTTTTTTCTTCCATTCTATTTAATTTTTATTTTATCTCGCGCCGTTTGTACAAGTTTGTTTTCGATCGTTCCTTTTGGCTGATTCCGTCCATAAACAGAGAGACGGGGTCGTCGTTTCGTTAAATTTTTACGGCCGCTTATCGCGCGGCTATTGGCGATGCAACGGGAGAGGCGCGCATATTATCAATTAGGTTAATATGACACTTTTGATAAAGAGAGCTCGTTGTCGCCACAATTCCGCCGTCCGTCCGTGCCACGAGGGGATCGGCGGCGGCGGCGGCGGCGATGACGGCGACGAGGACAGAGCGAGTCATTTTTCGATGATCGCGCCACTCCCGCGCCGGTCATTTATCCTCATAGAAACGTTCGCGCATCAATATCACGCGCAGCAAGTTTATTTTCTGCACGCCTCGTCTAACGGTCGTCATAATAATCACATTGGCGATCGTCGTAGTTGTCGCCGGCCGTCTGATAGAGGCTCGTTGCCCCCTGCTGATGAAAGGTGAAACTGGCCGCAATTAGCGATGCCTGCCTTTTACGTTCCACGAGGAAACATAACTGCGACCCTTGAGCCCGTCGATTGGATCGTCGCATCGATTCTCATTCGGTCCTCGTCGATCCTCGTCCCGGTCCCGGCCGTGACGGGCGATCACGAAAGTCGGCCTCGAGACTCTTTCTCGACAATACTCGAAGCAAATTAGATATCGTAGGCGTCTGGAGTCGGGACGAAAAAGAGAAAGCGAGAGAGAGAGAGAAAAAATTCTAGTAGATCGAAAGAACACAGTTTTACGAGCGAGACTCTATCTGCGACCTCCGCTCCGCCGTTCGTTCGAAGTTCGCGACATTTATATCTCTCTCCTCGACGATTCTTAATCCTGAGTAACGATCGTCCTTCGATCCGAAACGATGTCGTGCCTAAGGTGACGGACTTTTGGTAGTACAACCGCCGCCAGTGACTATAAGCCGCCGACATATCTGTTAGATGACGCGTTATATATCCTTTCTAGTTGCGAAACGCAATATCGTGGACTTGCGAATCCACGTCATTATTGTCACAAAGGTCGCGTAACGATTTGGAGCCGCGCTTGAAGGGGGATTTGTCGCGAAGGCCGACGAGAGACAAGCGACAAGTCCTCGTGGAAAGGAGGGAGAGGGGGGAGGATTGCGATGCAGGAGGGGCAGGCCAATCTATCTGCGAAACGGAAAGGGGATGCAAAAAAAAAAAAAAACGCGGTAGGTGGGTCTAATTAATACTCGTAATTAACATTATCGCTCATATCCGTCTCTCGGCGATATTAATGGCGCGACAGACCGGTGCCATCGGTCGCCATAGATCCGATTAGGTAGGCGGAAACGGTTTAGTTAGTAACTGGTCTCTCTCGGCCGTCGGCGTGAGGCGTGCTGTACGTTTTGCGCGCGGCAATTAACGTCTCCGTGGCGCTGAACCGGCGCGGCATGCGCCATAAAAGTAGCATTCAAAGTAGCGGCGGTTGGCGCCAGCCGACTCTTTTCCTACCGCGCGCGGGCATACTTTATGGTCGGTGCACATGCCACCACCGGCCGCTGAATCGGCTCAATGGGGATCGACGATCGACGATCGACCGGTTATTTTTATTTTTACGCCCGTCTCGAAGGAGAGACGCTCGGGGAACGGAGGATATAGGGGGGCAAGAAAGAGAGATAGAGACAGAGGGTATACATGCGTCCGATGCAAAGTGCAAAGGACTCGCCATTCTCCTGCGTGAGAAGTTTTATCCTCCCGAGAGCCCTGGCGCGTAGAATATACCGAATTATACATTTGCCTTTATATCGCACGTGAGTTACGTGGCGTTAATTCTGACGTATAGTATAATTTACGTGCCCTCTCAAGAATACGCTTTCGTTATCATTCTAATATATTCTGCGAATTATTCTCATTATCCATTCAGTTTTGAAAAGGAATGAAGGCAGATCGCGAAAATTGGTTTTCCGAGAAAAATTCAATACCTATTAAGGAGTTTCATAATTAATTTTTCGAGAAGTTATTGCGCGTTGAACGACCAGAAAAATATTCGCGTCCGCGTTTACGATGGAATAAATCTTTTGTCGCAGACGCAGACATAGCGCAGGATCTGCCGGCGCAACTGACTTCGGAGGAAGAGGAGCGGAGCCTGAAACGTAAGATTTTTAAATATTTCTTAAAATTTACATACGCATACGTTTGATCTTGAAATCGTTTATATTTGTGCAAAAGCAATATTGAAGACTGAAAGACCCGGGCTCTAATGAGATTACATTAGTTGTCCACTCGATCATGGGCATTTGCGAAATGCCGCCTTTCTTTTTGGCTTAAGCGATCCTCACTGGTTACAGATTTCGGCACCCTGTTGACGGGCAGAACGTCGCAGTCCCTGCGTCGCGACGAACCGAGTCCGACGTCGGTTTATAACAGCGCGTATAACTACCTGGCGACTGGTCGCTTCACGTTCCATCGCAAGAACATCTACTACTCGTTCTATCTGTCCGCGTCGACGCCCCGGCCGCGCAGTATACAGTTCGTCGATGGGTCCGGCAGTATCCTCGAGGAGCAGGTGATCGATCCGGTCGGTGGCGCTTATCAGAACGCCACCGGCAAGCTCTGCGGCGTGTGGAGACGCGTGCCGCGCGACTATCGCAAGCTGCTGCGCGAGGAACGGCTGCACGTGTCTTTCCTCTGGGAGCCCTCGTCGAGCCTGACCGGTCAGCTGTCGCGTTATCGCGCGCTCTCGACCGAGCAGTTCTCCTCGCTCTTGGAACCGGCGATGGGCGTCGACCGGTCGTTGATGGCCGGCGCGGGCGCGACGGCGATCGTGTCCGCCTCGTCCGCTTCGGCGCCGTCGATCCACGTGTCTCTCGTCTTCAACGGCCTCTTCCTGCCGAACGACGTGGCTGATATCCCGCTGATCGTTCAGCTGGAACATCACGAGAAGGATTACGTGGTCCTCCGCGAGGAGATAATAGTGAGAAAACCGTCGAATGAGCTGAATTACGGTGAAGTTCGCAGCGCGATCTCCGGGACTGACCTTCGTCTCCTGGCTCGAGGCAAGTTGTCGATCAGCATAATGTCCCGCAATGATTCACAGGCTCTTCGACTGATAGGCACGGTTGGCCCGCGCGCGACCTGCGACATGTATCAGACGTTGCTCCTATCGGAGACGCCGTCCATGGCGTCCGGATTGGCCTGGGCCTTCCTGGACCGTATTGGCGCGCTACGTTACGGAGTACAATTGATAGGACTCGAAGAGGAGAGCCCCCTGGTGACCCTGGTGGACGAGGGGGGAAAACGGAGAATGGAACTCGAGGATCTGACACCTTCGTTGGTCGGTGGTCTCGCGAACGGTTCTCTAGATCGGCCCGGACCGAGACTACTGCAGCCGCTCTTCAACGAGGAACTCTCCGTAGTCGCTGCGAGTCATGTTGGCTCCATGTTACGCGGCAGACTTTTGGAGCGACCCGTGGCGGACGCCAGAGACACGGCTGCGCCAGTACTGCTGCGGAGATTGACCAAGGAGCCAACGCATCCCGGACCGGTCGGCCTGATATGGACCGCGGTGGACCTAGACTGTTCTCTGCACTATGAGCTGGAGCTCGCCGGTTTCCCGCCCTCCTCCCAGGAACCACGGACGTTCCGTTTGTACTTGGAGACGATGCCGATGCTGGCGCAGGGAGCTCCCGTCGCCAGGAGACTTCTCGAAGAATTCACAGGATACTCCTTGGAGGGTTCGGTCACCGGGCTGTCGCCGATGGAGCTCTACAGGATTGAGTCGGGCATCGGTTTCCTCGAGGTGACGGACAAGCAAGTCACTCACATCCTGAAGGCCCCCTTCAAAGCCAGGGCACCGTTCAGCTGTCTGCCGCACTATGCTGACAACGATGTTGCCTCTGTAGTGGCGTACAATCTGCAGCCATCCAGGTCGGACATCGAGACCGGCGCGTGCTTCCACGAGACCAGATTCTACGAGGAGGGCACGCAATGGACTTCGAGCTCGGACCCCTGCTCGATGTGTCATTGCTATCGCGGCTTGGCACAATGCGACACGGTACCCTGTCCGACGATCTCTTGCGAGTTGGGAAAGCAACTCAAGCAACCGCCGGCCGGTCATTGCTGTGCGATATGCGCAGGTAAAGAGATTTATTAATTTTTTTATTTATTAAAATTGAAAATAAATTCGAAATTTGTACAAAACAAACATATCTACGCAAGTAAAGAATAGAATGGAATAAAATGTATTGTATAGTAAAATTTATTACGAAAGAGCACAAGTTAAATAACGCCTAAAACGTTTGAATAAAAAAAATTATATTAAAAAGTTATTTAGTAAAGTTATGCCTAAACGATATCCTCAACGTTTAATGTTTTGTTAATAATACTTAGACTCGATTGCCGAAACTAACTCTACGATCAAGGACAATGCCACGAGAGGTTGTACCTTGGCCGGACAATATCACCTCGCGGGATCATCCTGGCATCCGTATCTACCACCAGTAGGATTCGACACTTGTGCAGTTTGTACTTGCGACGTAAGTCTCTACTCTCCTTTTCGTTCTATTAGAGCCGTAGGTGGATAGATAGCGGACAAATATTCGTGAAATTTTGAAATACTTATTATTTTTTCTGTATCGCATAATTTCTTTGAAGTGCAAGAAGTCACATATTTTTCCAATACGTTATAATTACGCTTCGGCTCAAATCGCATCAAAGTAATCACCAGTATTCCGCGAAAATTACCTCGGGGCGATTTTGCAGCGCGGAAAAACCTGAAACGTGCCACACCACGTCCGAAGAATGCGGTTGCGGTCTGGCAGTTAGTAATGAGCTTAATTGAATGATTCAGCGACAAGATTTTCTAAACGATTGCAGTTTATTTAATGCTCGACAATCGCTTTCTAGCCAATTGACACCAGTGCAGAAAGTCACTTATTAAAATACCTCGCGTTATATATTCGGCGAACGATAAAGACGCGCGCGTCTTTTACAAATTACTAGACAACGAGTATTCTTCATTCAACGAGTACATTCGATACGCCTTTCAGCCGTCAGGATAGAAATTTGTAAATTACCACAAAAGCTCCAGTAATCAATTGTGATACGCGGCACGACGAAGTGAGAAAAACGCGTGAAACGCGCGCGTTACCGCCGGGCGTGGCCATCAGGTACGAGAGGTCACCGCCGTAATTTACATCGGAAATCCATTTGTCTCGCAGGCTGTCACGCTGGAGGTGAAATGCCCGCGGGTGCAGTGTCCGCCGCTCGAGTGCGACGAGAAGATCGCCTTCAGGCCGGACAAGAAGGCCTGCTGCAAGCAGTGCCCGGCGACGACGCCTCGTAGCGACGTGGCCACCACCGAGGCAGGCGACACCGTACGCCTACCGAGGGACCAGGCCTTACCTTCGACGCGGCGCACCGCGGAGGAGATACTCTTTTCCGGTGGCTGCAAGTACCCCGTCGGCGGGCCTTACGAGAACGGCATGGAATGGCATCCCCGGCTGCACTCGCACGGCGAGATGAAGTGCGTCAAGTGCCGTTGCAAGGTGAGAAATCCCGGAATCTTCGGTCGAAGAGCGGATAAACACGCGACCACCAGCTGCCGCGATTCTCGAACTTTGATCGCGCGGATCGGTCCAGAACGAGAGGCTGGATTTGCGAATAAAACGCTATTCTTTACGGTCTCTCTTTATCGAGCGTACCTAATCGTTTTGATCGAACCGACGAGACGCGGGACGAGTCTCGCGGTCGCGTCTTGTTACCAGGCAGAGAGAGAGAAGTCTTAGAACTCGCTTTACTTTTGTTCGTCACACTCAATTCATTCGTTAGAGTTAGACGGTCATCGTGCCGGTCGTCTCGTTGCGATATCCAGACACGGGCACGGCGAGAGAGGTCTTTAAGGAGAAAACCTTTAACCGGGCTCTCGCTCGTCTGGCCCCGACCATTATAGGGTCCATCCATTACGATGAAAATGGAACGACATGGCCTCGGGCTGGCTCGCGTCGCGTCGCGTCGCGACGTCACGAGACGGAGCGAAAAATAATCGTCTCGAACGTGAGAAACGGATTTTGTATTCCTACAGAGCTCGTTGCACCGGTTCTTCTCGCGTTTCGCTTTTATTACTCGCGTTCGGTTTTTTTCGTTGATAGATAAATATCGCGTCTCGATACATACATATATTTCTTCCTTTTAACTATGCTATACATCCTTCGAGAAGAGGGAACACGAAAAGAGTATAAAGTATGTAAAAGAAAATTATTATTAATATATTAATTTTATATAATTAATATTTTATAATTTTTTTCAATTCATAGATAGGTTTCGATAATAATTATTACAATAATATATATTGTAATAATAATTTAAAATTATCTATAAATTGAAGAAAATTATAAAATATTTGATAAATGTAATCCATGCGCTGAGGGCCGTTTTCGCGCGTTCTTATTTTTTTATATTTGTCCGAGCATAATTAATGTGAAAATAATGTGCGTTAATAATATAAAGAATAAACGCATGTATATGTATCATCCTGCGTTATATCATAAGAGGAATTAAAAAGGAACGACTTTGCGGGTCGCGGATCGCCGATCCGCGGAATGATCCGCTTCCGCGCCGCGGCTGGCATTTCTCGCGCGGATCTTCGCGCGACGAACGCGTAAATGGTTTTGATCGTAACGGGGCCGCTCCCTCTGCTTCTTTCAGAACGGCGAGGTCAGGTGCGACAGGAAACGCTGTCCACGGTCGCTCTGTAACACGATCGCGCATCAGTTGAAGCGCGGCGAGTACGTGGCGGACGCCGACGATTGCTGCACGGCGCAGTGCGAGCACCGCGCGAGGCGTCATCACCGCAACAATCATCATCCGGCGCGGCGGCACTCCGTGACGCCGCGCGAGCTGAGCTGAGCCCGGTTAGTCTTCCGGAGAAGAGGTCTTGCCCCGGTCCACGAGGAAGCTCCGCCGCGTGCGCCGTAATCACCGTTGGGGATGACGACGGGATCAGTCGCGGCCGCCGCGACCGCGGATTCCACGATCGCAATTGTCCGTCCGCGCGATCACTCCTCGTGCATCGTACTGAACCGAGGGGCCCCTCGACGACACTTGACGACACGGAAACCAAGTCAAACCGAACGGTTCTGTACAACGCGCGCATTAAAATCGCGGGAGGCTGGAAACTACAAGGCGTTCATCCGAGGCGAACCGAATTAAAGGAAGGGAGAGGAGGAGCGGTAGGAGGAATTGCAAAAAACGAGGGAGATTCGCGGATGAGATTCAGTCGCGCGTTTCGACTGAGCGAGAACGACGGCGCGCGCGCCAACTCTGTCATTTTAATTTTCAGCAGTGGTACTCGAGACGACGAGGGTAATTAATCAAACGGAATGACGGATGCGCGCTCGTTG